>NW_007579789.1:31941-91780 GCF_000690725.1 Stegastes partitus
AGAGGCATCCAATCTAGATGCTCAAACCACCTTAGCTGACCCCTTTTGATTCTTATGCGCAGCAACTCTACTCTGCATTCAGTCCAGCAATAAATGAAAAGCAGCTCTGAGGCTTCCAAACCAGATACCCTCCCCACCCTGGCTGCACCTTAAGATCCTGTCCTTAAGTATCTCAAACAAGATCGGAGTGGCAAGTGTCAACCTTGACAGAGTGGAACACCCACGTGTTGACTTTGTGCCGAGGATGCAAACGCTGCTCTCACTTTGGGTGTAAAAGACTCATAGTCGTGGCCCAAGGGGCTTGTGGATGGGCTGGCGAGCCGATCCACTGTTCCATGACCAGGATGTAATCAGCACTGCTCCTCCTCAACCCAAGTTTCGACAATACATTAGACCCTCCCTTCCAGCCCCCTGGAATAAACTTTCCTGGAGAGGCTGAGCAGTGTGATACCTCGATAATTGGAGTACCCCCTACGGTTCCCTTTAAAAAAAAAAAAAAGAAAAAAAAAAGGAAGAGTGGTCACCACCCTGGCACTGTCACCGACCTCCACGGGACACTGAACAGACCTGTCAGCCAACACCGCCCTTATACAATTTGCAAATTTTCACACATTACTGTGTCAACCACTGTAAGCCAGCGACTTTGGGACAGATATAGTGAAAGGGTTTATCTCTCCTGGGAGATTATTCTCATTTTGAGTAGGCTGCCCTGATCTTCCTAAATTATTCCTAAATTCTCTCTGCAATAGCAGACTTTTACACTGAACCAGCCTTGTTCAGTTTGAACATAAAGGCAGCAGTTAATTAGGGAGGGATGATGATAAGACAACATTTCTTTAAGTGCGACAACACGGCTTTAAGCTCTGTGTTTGTCTAAGCTTTGGATTTGCACAGTGAATATTAATTTAGTCTACACAATAAGATGTGAAAACAAAATAACAATATATCTGTGTAGTAAATATGTGAACAAGTAAAACAAATAGTGGACCTGTGTTAACTGGGCCGCGCTCGAGCCTGAATATTGTATACAGCAATAAGGAAACAAAACAAAATATATCTTTTTTTCTAAAATCTACATTGTTCGACAAAGTTTTCCTCTTCGTAAACTTTGTTAAATGCCCCTCCAGCCACAGTTCAGCTCATTTTGCACTTCAGTGAAGTCTACGCTTCTTAATAATAAACATGTGCTGTGGCAGAAATAAAAAGTAAAAGAAAAAAAAAAACATGAATCAGGCTTTCAAAGGAAAAAAAAAAAAAGTTCAAACACAGTTTCACAACTTATTTAACCAAATCACATTAAAATTAAATCCATTTCACTCGTATAAAAAATAGGGACTTTATCTAAGGAATTAAAGAGCCTCTTCATGGTCTAAAACCCAGTGAAGCGTTAAGATTGATATACGGATGACAGAGCGCAGATACAGTCCTTTTATATAAAGATAGAAAGATCAGAGTGAGCAGCGATGGCAGATAAGAAATGATGGCCTTCATGCCACACACAAGCACACACATGTGCACCGGCCTAAGATGGCTTCAGCCACAGGCAGCAACATCTCAATCAGGTCTCTCCAGCGAGTTTAATCTCTGCTCGGATTGGCTGGCCGGTTTGTTTATCTTTGATAGGATCATTTTGATAAAGCTGTCCTCTAGATGACTTGCGAAACTTTCTTTGTCCTCCTATTTCTCTGTTTTCATCTTTTCACGTCTGTCATATGAGTTAACTAGAGGCTGCCGCTCGCTACTGTTTGTTCTAAGTGATGTGTCAAACACAGACAGCCACGGAGAAGCTTTTGCATATAGGAAACTGAGAAACCCAATTTAATGCTTACATTTTTAATGTAATACAAATAAATTAACTAAGCAAAATTGAAATAGTATCTCATATTTCAGAGCCCCAAATGGTCACAAGAGCCCTTGTTTGTTGCTGCATTTTCAGAGTATCCTGAAAAACTGTGCAGAGGATTGTGTCGGACAGCAAATTATTTTCAAAGCTCTGGCCTCTTTCTGCCTTCCTATGCTACTCTCCATTAACAATAAATGTAAGCTGGCCTCTTACTGTCAAAAGCAACTATGGCCTAACAAAAACATCGACATTTCTTCCTGTCTTAACTTTCCGTCCTTGTCTTCTCACCGTAAATTTAAAAACGCCTGGCTGTCTCTCAGTAGAAGTCTTAGAACAGAGTTTATACACACCAGAAACCACAGTAGCCTTTCACTATCAGGGTCCATTTTCCACTTTGTACAAAACTACATCCAGTCAACACCTAACAACAGACCAGTTGATGTGATTTCTTGGTCAGCTGTGGATGTCGATACCTCACTCAGATGTAGGAGGGGAGGGTTAAATTTGTTCTTCAGTTAAGCTTGATTTCTTCCTGTCTATATGTTTGGAGTCCCTGCACTGACTCCACCAACTTTGGTCATTCTAATTTTAAAGTTACCAATGTGGCAAACAGATGCAAACACAGTGTTAATGTTGAGTTTACCATAGTTTGTTGGGTGTTCATAAGTATGCAAGTCAAGAACACCAGTTATGATCAATCAGTACTGGTTTCGATGACATGGGACGTATTTTTGGCCAATAATTATCTTGGATGTTTACCTTGAAACTGTGACCTCTGCCAAGGAGATGCATTGATGTCTACGTATATGAGAAACACTTACACACATACAAACAAACTTTGTTCAGCATGAAAACAATAAACACAAAAGACTACCTCTAAGTCTGGCACTTCATGAAGCCACGAGTCGATTTCATTCCTGACTTTCTACAATTTGGACATTTGTGTTTATCGTCACGTCTCCAAACAGTGACAGGAAACCGCGGCGCCACAAGAAAGCCCTAATTTATAATTACTGAGTCATCATACCACACGAGCCATATCACTAACACACCAAAAGGAATCTGTGAACAGCTGCAAACAATAATTGAATCTTCTCACTCTCGCGCAGTACCACACAATCCGACGATGATGCATATTTAATATTAATGACGTACGTTGTTTTGTGCGATGTCCTGTTGCGCAGGGGTGACACCAGATGTAATATGTAAAATCCCCCGTACAATGACAGAGGAGAACACAACAATGTGACACAGATCAGCATGCTGCACTGATTGGACAGGTTTTCCTGCTGTTCCTTCAGATACAGATTCAGATCACTGCGGCCCCCTGCTATTTCCTGCCAAATGTGGACAAACACTACATGCTTTGACAAGATTTAGCCCCAATTAAGCAGTCCTCTGCATAAAAAATTCAGGAAATATATATATATTTTTTTCCGAATCCGACCATCATGATGTTTTTCCTTAGTGGCTTTCTCGCAGCAGCTCCCTCATCTGGAAAATTTGGGCTGGGAAAGGACGGTAACTTTGGGTTTAATTAGTTGAACTAAACTTGATGAGATCTTGTGGTGTGCATCCAACCTAAGATAAAACCAGGGGAGAGCAGAGTTTTCAGTTATCCCTCACTGTGAGCTGTCCTCATTAAAACACATCTGATGGTTGTCTGCAGAAGATTAAACGAAAAACACCATGAGGTTCTCTTATTATAAATACTGAGCTCTGCTGATTGCAAACAATTGCCTTCATCACCCCGACTCCCTTTGCTTAACAAGTAGGCTGTCTCTTAAAAGTCCACCTAGGCTCCTTTGATGCTTTAACTGTATTCATTTTATAGTTTATCAGTCAAAACGGCAGAAAATCAGACCGTGATTCATTCAGTCGATTATTCACAACCTGTTAAAGCGAGAACAGAACCGCGGATTTAGCGTCAATTCATCCGGTGATTAAAACATCCGACTGACCCGTGTGAGACGCACGCAGGCAGGTACTTGGAAAGATATATGATTTCATCCAGTGAGTCACTCTGTCCCTCTCTGAGTCGGATTCATAATGAAACGCTGGGACACCTGGTGGCTCAGTCGGTCCGGGCACGTGCGGCGATTAGTTGGATCTCATTTCGATGGAGTGTTAACTTTCCTCACCGCGATGAGAGGCAGCCTCTGTGCGATGTGCGTCATGTGGAGGGACACTGGCATTGGAGGGCAGAGAGGGGGAGTGAAACAGTATTAAAAAAAAGCAATGGAACAATGTCAATCCCTCTCCATCTTCTGTTACTATGGAGACACCATAAAAGAGTGTTGTCATATTCTGTCAAAAAATATGAAAGTTCTCACCTCTCTTAGTTCATCTCTCTTGTTTGGGGGGAATTCAAATGGATGTAGTCTGGATGGACCTGAGGCATGACAGGCAGAGAAATCCACCATGGGAACACGCTCCAGCTTTAGGCATTTCTTCAAGGGAGCGTTTCTCAGAATGAATGAGACATTTATTTTGAAAATACCATCCTAGCTGATTTCTATTCGACTCGCTGAGCGCTACCAAAGGTCGGTTTAGTGACAGAGAAAGAGCGAGACAGATGTGGGAGAGACAGAAACCTCTTACTGACGTCTGTTCTGTGTCATGTCAGTGTCAGGAGATGCATCACACTGTTAATGGCTGTGTGAAAAACGAGAGCAAAGAGCAATAAAACTGGAACCGACAAGTGGGTCCACTCAGTCATTTAAACAAAAATAAAATAAAAATTAATAATCGAAATTAATCCACAATCTGAAGTACTGTACCACAGTTATTTCTTTGTAATACAGTCGTGACTGCAGGACTTAATGCTAAATTCGGATTTGTTGTGAAATCCGATTTTTTTGCGAGTTCATTCACATTCCCAATTACATGCGACTTGTATGTGATCTGCTGTGTGAACTTCATACGACCCAAAAGTGTCCTGCCTGCGCAGAAGAGGACACCACGACGTCACACGCAGCGAGCGTGCTCAGTGTGTACGGAAGTAAACACGAATGATGGCGGTGGTGGGGGAGTGGTGCTGCCACTGCTGCCGCCGTCACCGATGGTGGAAACAGAAGTGTGACCGCTATCCTAAACTAGCATCAGCAGCCAAGTACTACCTGTGCAATCCGGCCACTTCCACCCCGTTGGAGCGCTCCCTTGGGGTGGAAGTGGTCCCCCGACCACGCCAAATATTCTGATATTCATCATTAATTGGGCCTGAATATCCAGAGACCAGAAAGTGCTATCGGGACCAGCCCTACTAGTTATTATAACAACTATGAACAATAATTAACAACAAAAGACCCTTCAAGCATCAAGCCCTCCTTGTATCTCAACCTCCGTCTTGGCTATCCGACATAGAAGAAGGTTTTACATTTAGTGTCAGATTATCGAGTCACGACTGTATATTGTTATTCAAACAGATGTGCTAGAACTTCCTTAGCAACGTCCAGCTCCAGCAGCACTTCATTTTTCTCCCTGTAATACGATGTGTGGTGCCAAACACAGAGTCCACGGTGAACAGGTGTTGAAGAGAGAAACAAACAGGTGGGAGGTTTGTTCAAATGAGGCCGTTCAAAGCCAGTTCCTGATATTTCAGTGGGAAAATGTGTATTTTGTTTTTGTTTTTTTTTTTGTTTTGTGTTGTGCCGAGACTAAAATCTCAAACTCACATCTGTTTACGATTCAGCATCAATCTGCTGCCACTTTGATGATAAACACCCAAAAGTTCCGAAATAACAGAAAAAGTCAAGTCGGCCATTTCAATTAATCACTTTCCAGCACTTTTCAGCAGAAATAACTTTTAAAAGCGATGGAACATCTGTGAGGCAGTCTGCTTTTGTCTACGATAAATATGAATGATTCTTACAGTAGACCTTCCTGCCTCCTTTTTTTTTTTTTTTGGATATGAAAAGCTTCAGTTCATTTAATCCCTGCAGCCATCTGAGGGCAGCAGGACACATATGTTCGCAAATCTGCAGCCGCTCTGATTTGAGAAGTACTGGGACGGAGTGCAGTGCAATTACCCATGACCATCCGCTGTGTTTATCTTTATTAAGTTGTGTGCAAATGGTGCCCGACTGGAGTAAAATAACTGCACACCTCTCCACACGTCTGACTGGTCGCTTACGACTGTATTCTGGCTCATTAAGACTTTTAGGAACTAATGAAAAATGAGTGCTAGAAAGAGCAGCTAAACTTAATCCTCCTCACCTCAGCACAACTGGCCTATCACATGGACATGGATACTGGATCTTTTATTATTTATTTATTATTTTAAATTTTTCTATATTTTGCATTTGGAATAGAGCGTAAATCCAACTTTACCTTCTCCCACTTGCCGTTGAACATTCTGTGGTTGCTTTTCGCCTCGTTAATCTCAGGAATTTAGACGCATTTAGGCGAAATCGCAAAAATAGCTCACAGTTGTAGATAGTTTTTACCTCCATTTGCATTTTCTCCCCATCAAAACCGTTTCACACCTTAAAATTGCAAGGAATTGCAAGAATTCCAAATGAAGTTGGTCAGTCTCCACCTGAGTCGACGGCATCAGAGGGAAGGCAGGCCTCAAAGGCATAACACATCCGGGCGCAGTGACGGACTCCCCCAGAGTGCGAATGAGGAGGGAACGTTAAACACTTGCAAATGAGATTCCGCCAGACATCCTGGGTTTAAATCTATCTTAGGATGTTGGCCAAATGTCTTCCAGTGCTTTTTTTTTTCTCCACTTTTTTATATCCCGTATCAGTCCGCCGAGACTGTACCAAGAGGGGAGAACACATCTTCAAAAGGAAACAGAAACCCAACCAGCCACTGAGCATGCAGGCAGGAAAATGAAGTCTGGGCGAAAAAAAAAAAAAAGAGGTTTCACAGTTTAGAAATAAATCACTCAGTCACCCAAGAAGCAGTCAGACATGTAGTAATGACACGGAGCAAATAGTGAAGAAGTCACTCAGGCATGTAGGAAATCAGTCACTTCTGTCCACCTCTGACAAGAAACTTCAAACAACAAACCTTCTGTGTTCACATGCAAATGTGTCTCTGTAGGTGTCTTTCCTCTGTGATTATTTGCACAATCACTGCCATGCATGCAATGTTAACCAGGGACTTGCTGTCTGGGCCCCTCAATTATAGAATTCCCTGCACGAGCATCAAGTCAGGTTGTTGTGGATTTATTATGTTTGTTCTTTATTTTTCACAACAGTGCTGCAGAAATGAAGTTGCTATCTGGCTCTGTGTATTTCATGAAGGTTTTACGGGGGGGTTGTCTGTCCTGATGCGTGGGCCTCTATGTGCTCATATGATTGTGTGTGAGAGAGTTTTCAAGGCTCAACATTCAAGGCTACAATAAAAGTTTCTTTCTTTCTATCGGGCATGCCATGCCTGTGTGGTTAATCTTCTAACCAATTACAATTCTCCTATATTTTTTTTTCTGACTTTCAAGGTTCAGATTTAACACAGATCTAGAGAAACATTATTCTATCCAACCCTGCTGATCATTCAGTCTAAAAACTGCCAAGGACACTGAGGCAAAGGTTCCTGCTCTTTGTATTTTTTTGAATAGCATCAAGCTGACGCATGTCTGTGTCGACTTTTTTTTCCTTTCTTCTTTTTTGTGAACATTGACTTGAGAACATGACATGAATTCAATATGTACACAAAGTGTTGGCCCTGTAGGGAAGATGGTCTGATTAAATTTGGAGTACCTTGCTGAATAGATTTCCATATTAATGAGTGGAAAATCATTTTCCTGAAACCACTATCACTTGTCAGTGCTGGAAAACCAAGTTTATATTAATACTTTTCAAAGTATGTTGACATCAGTATTTGGCTTAATTAATGAATTCAGTAACTTAACTGATTATTTTTTTAATCCACAGTATTGTGGTAATGACGATGGGCTTGTTGTCTTAATAAATGCCTTTTGTTTTATTCATACCGCTTTGTAGAAAACTTTTAAAACCATGCGATAGTGACCGTTTATTAATTAATTCCTAATGATAATAATGACTCATCAGGAAGTTTTTTGACTTTGTTTGCAACACCGCTGCGTTGATTTCCTGCTGCAATCATGTTCACTCCATGGTATATGGCTCCAAGAGTGAAAACATGACGCACATTTTAATATTGGGATTTTTCTCAGGATGAGACCCCAGGTGCCACATTTAGCAGAGCTGCTGAAGTCCCACGGGCTGTGTTCTTTCCTTTTCCATCACTTTTTCTGTTTTTGATGGCGCCACGATAATGTTGGAGTAGTCATTCTGCTTTTTTCTACCTCTGATAGATATGTTTTACTTTTCTGTCATTATACCACATCCATTCTAACGCTTTCCGCTGCTTGTGTACATATAAAGACAAAAAAATAAATAAAAAAATAGGAGAGGAAATAGAGTTAACAGGTGGTGATGAGAGTAAAGAGGAGAGAGAGGAAAAAAAAAAAAAAACGGTGGAGAGTTGATCTGTTGCTGGCTGCCTGCCAAGAACCGAGGAGCAGAGAACTGAGGAATGGAGCAGATCTGGGGAGCAGAATGGAGTAGTGTAGAGCAGATTGAGTATTAAAGATGAGAAGAAGAACAGCGGCAGAGAGATGAGCGGATTGAAAGTTAGGAGAGGAGAGAATGAGGGGGAACAGCAGAGGTGACTGAGGGGAATAGATGAGGCGAGGAGATAATAAGAGTAGAGGGAGAGGAGGGAAGCAGACAGATTTAGGTTATGTTCACGGGAAGCGTTGGAAACTTGGCATAAAGAGACAAAAGGAATATACAAGACTTTACATTTTGCAAACTGTCACCTCCGTTTTGAAGATGATACATCTCAATGTAAGCAGGGTTTTATGTTAAGCTCATGCTGTTGGACCTGCAACGGAAAGCCAAAATGATTTTAGTGAAGAATGTTTGACAGGCCATATTGAAAGCCACACTTACAAACCCATGAAGGTCCAAGCAGTGCATTCTACCTCTTATGTGTCAAAATGCTTCTCAGCAAAGCAAAAGACTTGGACAGATTTTTTGGTAAGAAAAGAAAAAATACAAAAATGGACAGATTGCAACTTTAAGAAGTTGATATTAAAAGAATATCGGCAAAAAAGTTTCTTATTTCCACATCTAGCAGATGTGTGGAGCAACAATAACATTGATTTAAAGTTATGATTCTAGACACCTGATGAATTTGAATATTCACTTTTGTGTATTCTTCACCAACTCTCTGGCTCTGTAGCTGCTAAACTTGACAGCTAGTTTCTAACTTTTCCATGTATAGTTTGGTGTGTAATGATTCTATAATAGATCTTTTTCTGCACATGAACCATGATATGGGTAAAGCTGTACAGCTCTGTAGTGTCAGGGGGGCTGATCACTGTGAGACATTTGATCAGTGGAGAATCATTGACAAATATTGATTATAGAATCTTTAACTAGCAATTTAAATATGGCAGGAATTCACCTGTAATTGGTGCAAAACTGCTGCTTTCAGTGGTTGAGTGGGGCACAGAGTACCCAAGTGTTCTGTCTTGAAATTCTGACATCCATAATCACTTTTTAAAATTGTTGAAAATATATTAAGAAAGCTATGATTGAGAAAAATATGGCAGTAATTTATTTTATTTTTTTGTTTGTATGTTTAAATAAATAAATACACACTGTGCACAGACCCATAAACTACAATCTTTATTCAACATAACACAGCTGCATGTGCTACCTTGTGTTGTTTATCACTGGGGATCTAAGGGAACAGATGGTGTTAATGGTAGCAGCTAGCTAGTTATTTTGGTTGTCTCAAAAGAGTTTTAAGAGAAAGAAACACATCTCGGTACAGACATTGCAGTCTCACACCAAAATGTGCAAAAGCTATTTTGGTTCACAGTATAAAAAATGTATTAGTTTCACAGTAAAGGCTGTAAAACTGTAAGATGCACAGTTTTTAAAAAAAAAAAAAATTATTGACCTTCGTCCATAACAAAGTCCACATAAAGAGCTTGGAGTGTGAGAGGAGCCATAAGTCAGAGAACTTTCACCCAGGAGACAGAGGTGTGGGTCCCTGTGGTCCTGTTGTTTTGTGTCAGTGTCACTGGTGGCTTGCCTTGATTTGCTGCTGCTGTTTTCAGTCACGATTTCTTTATGTTCATGCTGTAGAAATGCTTGGCTAAGCTTTAGGCACGAAAGCATTATGCTTCAGTTTAGGAAACGATCAAGATTTCAGTTAGAATACACTTGTTTGTAAGCTTTTTAGTCTATCTTTACTGTCATTTTTGCAGACTAATGCCCTCCTAAGCTCGTAGGTTTCGTGACCCTCCATGTACTACGGCTGAGAAACTGCAGAAGTTTATAAACTGTGTTTGTGTACTGTTTTTTACTCATTTACACATTGTTGTTTATGTATTTACATGGACTCACAATATACATCTTGACTACAATAATTAACAGGTCAGATTAAAAATCCATCTTGTATTACACTCAGGAAATTGGTATGTACAGTGTTGACCTTCACTTTGGCAAAACATTGTAAACATGGCTGCATCTAGAAAACTGTGCATGCTTCTATAAAACATTTAATTCAAGCTTCACGTCTCATGTGTGACAGGAAAAAGAAGCCAGTCCAGGAGAAAGTCATCCATTTTTGTTTTATTTTATTAGAAAATATCCACACACCATAAAAATTACATGTACAAAACTATAAGATTTGAAATTGCTTTATGTACACATACAAAAGATAAAGCCCAAAGAAAAAGTGAGAGGAACGCAGGAGGGGGAAAGTGAAGACAAAGTGTTTGTAAATTTCATTTTTTTTTCTTCCTTTTTTGGGTGTGCTTCTTCTGGGATGAATCAAAACGTTTGAGGTTTTTCCGTCTGCTTCCTGTTCTACCACCTCTCATTTATCCGCAGGGAACTCTTAACAATCATGGCGATGCTGATTATGGTGACACCGGGGGGGATCAGCAGTGAGCGCAATTACGTGCACACATATGGATAGTAAATATCTGAGACTCCACGTGTAACCGCATATCCCGTTTACACTCACCAGACTCAAAGCATACCAGAGGTGAGGGAGATGCTTGTATAGAGCACCTGGAATATTCTGATGATTCATATAAAGGGATATCTGACAGACAAATATGAAGATACTAGTCGTTTAGAGACGTAACATTAGATGAGATGCGTCCTGTCGTCAGTCACGCTGTGTGCACGTAAACGCGCTCCACGCTGATGGCGGAGATGGGCCCGGATGGTGACAGCCAAGATGGTAACAATGCAGTTTGTGCAGTAAATATACAGTCATACAGCATTTTTCTTCACATTAAACTACCGTGACTCGCAGTGTAGAACTCTTGTAAACGTATTCAGTGATGAAATCAATGGTGAGGATGAAGTTTCTGATGAAAATGCCGGATGATCTCAATAAGGACTGATGTGATTTGGTACCCTGCTACTTGAACGGTTCGTTTGTCTCTCTTGACTTCAGACATGTGGCTTTCCTCCTGATCGCTGGGTCTGGAAGACAAAAACCAAAACAAAAGAAACAGAAAGAAATTAGTTTTCATGTAGGACTATGTCCTGTCATCCTCTCAGAAGAAAATATTCACCATTAAGAATGAATGCTGTTGTCTAATTACTGAAGGAGTTTCTCATTTAGATCCAAAATTGATTTGAAATCTTAGATAATGGATGTAGTCTGAAACATGAGAAGGGTGTCGCTGACTGAATTTTCTAAGGCAAAAATGTACATCTGATGATTTTTGAATTGTAAAGCACGCTTTATAAACACCTGTTGGACACAGCCACCATATTTTCCGCCTCAGGCAAAAAAAGAATGCTGTGCTGTTTCTCTGAATAACATTTGTGCTTTGTGTGTCCGGGCGCACAATGTTCCGTGTGTGTGTGTGTTTAATTCCCTTCTGTAAGCAAGGCCATAGCGACTTTACTATCTTTTCATTTCTTGTTTTTATTCTTGCATCTCTGTGGATCAGATCAGGCCAAATGAGCAGCTGATTACACTTCAAATTCTGAAGAGCACTACATCCATCTTAACTTGTCAAATGCATGGCCATGACAACTGCTTTTTTGCGCAACTCTTATGACAACACATCTGAATCCCACATTATGTAGTTACATTGATCTTGCTCCCCATTCGAAGACCACCGCGGCGAGGCTGCACATTCTTAGCCAGCTAACAAACTTGGCTGGTGTCGACACAGTTGCCCCGAGCTCGACAAATTGCCTGCTTCCTCATTTTCAGCGCTGTACACGCTGAACATAACAAGGTATAAAATCAAGTGTAAGATCCAGCGAATCGGTTTGACCTTTAATGGATCCACGCCGTCTCTGCATCGTACTCATCACGCAATGCTGCCAGAGCTGTAAAATAACAGGATTTCTACAGATTAATCCGCGTCGGTAAAGCACCTAATCCAGAAATGCCTGCAAAGCCACGTGAAGTGTGCTGCCGGCCGACCTGTTAATGAATGCATTCTGCTAAGTGACTATAGACTAATAGGGGAAATGTGATGGAAGGCGACTGGTCGGCCCACCATCCACCTTGTTAAACTCCAACAAATCTCCTGCTGGTGGCCTCATTAGTACTGTAATGCGAGCATGCTACAATGATTACATGCCACACTGTAAGTAGTCCTCTTGGGGCGGGGGCGAACCCGGTGCTATTCTCAAATTGCTCGTTGACTGGTTGGCAGAAACAGAATTAAGTTAAATGTCACTGTTTAAGAAAAATAAAAAATGAACAAAACAAAGTCGACAGCACCAATGTAACGGTAAGAAACAAATAAGAATATTGATTCACACAGACAAGTAGTTTCTACCTAATGGGAACCAGATTGTGCTTGAATGTTTGACACTGATCGGGAAGTGAATGACAGACAATGGTAAATAATTAGACCATGGGATTATTGATCAAACAGAATGCTTTTAACATAACAATGGTATTTGCAAGAGGCACAAACGAGAGCTACAAATACACTTCGTTGTCAGCCAGGAGCAGAAAATCTTTATGCCATATGGTGCAATCTTGAGAAATGGCTACATTATTAGAGTACAGTGCAAAGTATACAGCCGCAGGGACAGCCTTCAGTAATGGTCAATCAGCTCAGCTCCTCTCAGCCCCTTTAAAGCGCCGTGTGATAATGAGCACAACAGTAACACCCTGGGCACGCGGTCAAAACTGTGGTTTGTAGCGCTTTTGGAGGCATTACAAAACAATGTGCGCTGCCAGGTGTGTGTGAAACAAACAGAAAATAAATCATCACTTCTTGTGTCTTACTAAAAAAAAATCACGCACGCCGCTAACACCAGCGCAGCGTAGTTCAGAACAGGTGACTCTGAAGGTTGTTAAATTAGGCTTCCTGTAGGAGCCAACTAAAATTACAAGTTAATATTTTACATTAGGGGGAAAAAAAAAAAGTCTTCACATGGAGCTTTAAATTAGCAGACAGTTTTCTAATGAGCCTGCAGTCCAAGCTCTTCCTCATGGGAGAAAGCCACATTTTGCTCTGTGGCAGAAAAACCCCACAGCACAGATGTACAACACAACAAATATACCTCCAAGGGCAGATGATGTCCCTTTCTTTTTAAGCTGGATTTACATTTTAAGATACCCTGAAGTTACCCTGTGCACTATGAAGTGAAGAAAGTTCTATATGTGCAGTTTTTGTTCGACTGATTCAAATGGTTATATATGCAAAGCAAATGTCGCCAAACAAATTGCTTAAACTGTAAGCTGTTGATAGCCGCAATATTAAAACGACAAAAAACCTAACAAATACAATGAAAAGAAAATTACTCTATTCATCTAAAGGAAATGGTGTGGCCTGTTGTTGCTCTTTGTGAATGCAGATATGCATAATTTATCTTAAGAAAGAAACGACATTTTACTTTTTAAAGAAGTTATGGGTGCAGCCTCTGCATTTACAAAACTGAAGATTCCGTTTTGAATTCTACAATAATAAAAACAAAACAAAAAAAACAACAAAAAAACACACACAGGAAAGGGGTACCTGATTGTGGATTGTGTCCACTAAAGCAGCTCTCTGCCCTTAAGTTTGCAGTATAACTTGGCTTTAACAGCTAAAAGAGCGAGCACCAGTCGATGACAATAGCACAAAAAAAAAACCTGGAAGTGCATGTGACAAAAATCACACTGCAACCGTGCGAACAAGTCCTGTACAACAACACAGCCCCAAGGCCATGTACAAACCAACATTAGCACTGAAAAAAACGAGAGCCCCTCATCCATATTAATGAAACCGCTGCACGGTGGGAGTGCCCATCCAGAGGGCTCAGGCAAAAAAAAATTAAAAAATAAAAATAAAAGATGGTATTAACTTGACTTTTGCTGCAATGCAAAGCAACATCAGCTGCATTTTCGAATCAACGAGCGCACATTGCTTGTAGATCACCCAATTCGAATGGTGCAATTACGCTGACATATTTCATTGTCTACTTATGAAAATACAAATCCTATTTTCAGACTGGGCACCCGCTGAGAGTCTAAATGGCCTGGTAAGGGCCCCTATTGAGGTTCGACAGTCGATGTCAGCGCTGACACTGCAGCGAGCAAGTATGATGTTTTAGAATGAGACTGTGTTGGAAACTGGCTAAATTTAATGACTGTTTCGTGCCAGAACAATAATTAGCCTCGCTTCCTCAAAAAACTGTCAGCCCAGCTCAGTGCAGACTGTGACTAGATCCAAGAGGGTTGAGCCGACTGAATATATCGCACGCTAGGACGCTGCGAATTCCACGAGACATTGGCTCAAGGGAGGACATCAGTGTCAGCTCTTCTTAATCTACTGCAACCTATGCACGAATTGTACTGACAAAGACACATGAAAGCACTCTCTAATTACTGCCTACATGTTAATGGGAACCACAACTTCCTCTTACATATATTTTCATCATACTTGAACATCCGCAGGTGATTATTTAAAGGATGTCTAACCATATCAGGACAAGGATCAATTGGCACTACTGCGGTTTAGCACTAATTCATTCCCCAGAGTGTATGGAAATATATCTCATATGTAGTTCCCAGTGCATATTCAGTATGTGTTGTGTAGCATTAAGGGTCTGATCCAAGGTAAAGCACAAATAGAGCAGTAATATCTTTCAACCTGCCATTTTAAAACAAAACTGTTCTCTCAACGCTAAGCTTTACTCTGTGACCTCGACACCGTTATTTGTTTTAAGCTTTGAATTGATCAATAAACCAATAGGGGCACTACAGTGCACTTCATATTTCTGACACCTAAAAGAGTCTTCAAAATCTTTGCTCTCGAGTCTCACCATCACCCTATTCTCCCCCTCAATACAAATACAACTGCATCAGCATTTCTGGTGTAAAGCCGCCAATATAACAGCCAAAGTGTGAAGCTCCAACCTCAAACCTGCACAAGATTTAATCCAACAATGCTCCCATTTTCTGTCCTGCCTGCAGAAGGAAATGGTTTTCTGCTGAGAGATAAATGGAAGGGTGCTAACTTGAAGTCCCTCTAGTAGGTGCGCAAATGCTTTTACCACCGCTGAATTACCGGGTATTTCAGTAACACTTTTACATCATATGCAATTTGTAAGGCATTGTGAGAGAACAGGATGTAATTAAGAGACTTGAAAAAGTAAGAAATATACAATAATACTCTCCATACATTAGATATATTAAAGTGCTGTAAGGAAATTAAAGGTCCCATATCATCAAAATCCATTTTTCTAGTGCTTTGAGGTTGTTAAAAAGTGAAAGCTGCTGCGATGTGAAGACATTTAATTCTGCCATTCCTCAATCTTTCTTTCTCAAGCTGCTTCTGCTAGAATGTCTTTAACCATTAACAACCAAATGTTCTGCTGCAAGAGTGAACACACGAGTCTTCGTTTGAGGAATTTCAATAAACAAGGGCTGGATGTTCTTATGTTGCCTATTGTGCTTCACTGCAATCAATGGTCGCAAAGTCTTGACATCTGTTCGCTTCACTTCTGCTCACTGTGCTTACATAAACTACATTTTAATACAGCTGAATTCCCAATGAAGCTCTACTTATTTCCATATTTTTCTGTTTCTGTTGTCAGACAACAGATTGAGCATGAAATAGTGACTGAAATGTAGCTTTTTAAGACTATGATAACCATTACCTTAGAGGAATTTCCAAGCCTTGACTGCTTAACTACTGATTTTATAAACACGTTGTCTGACAAACACACCATACACGAGTAACAAACGGTGACCATGCTGTGAACTTGGCAATGCTTACATGTAAATGATCACTCAAAGCGAGAGTTAGAAGATGTAGAAAGTCCAGAGGGTTGTACTACAAATTGTCATTTGTGGGTTAGCCAGGTTTGTTGAGCTTAAAGTCAGAGTTTTCTCTATTTACCTGGCTAGATCTCCATGGTAACTGATGCTGTGGAGCTAACCTGGTTGAAAGCAGGCTATGTTCAGAGTTTCGGATTTAAATCGGCTGGAAAGAGCGACTTTCTTTCAGTAAATCGTTCATTGACTATTGTTTATGAGCGATGCAGATTCTCAGCTGAGGGAATGTGTTTTATCTGCAAACATGCTGAGTTGTGTGTTACTAATATCACTGAATGAAGCCGTGTAGTTACAGTATCACACAGTGTATACATTGTGTTGCCATGGAAACCTGACATGTATTTAGTTGGCGATGCAGAAATCACGTAAATATGTTTTTATGTTTGGCTCTGATTTGCTGGACAATAATTAAAGTGATTTCCTGCATTATGGGACAGTTTCAGACCTAAATGCACTTCAATACAAGATCATGTTTAAATATATGAAGTTTAAAGTTTAACTTTAAGGTGCAGCTGTCAGTTAGAAATAAGCGGCTGCATCGGTAAAATATTTTACATTAACACGTTTAGCAGTTTTCTACCAGCATTCCCATCTGGCATCATTTGCAGTAGCTACGCTTTTTACCGTCAACATTTTTTTAGATTCCTCATTGTTCTCCATTAAAACAACGTGTCGACTGAAGCAGCTGCACACGATCGAAAGAAAGTTGATAACCACCTTCATGATACATGTAATCTCTGACTGGGGCTTTAGTTTTTGTCAAGCCGACTTACACAAAGAAAGCCTGGATATGTCAAACTTGCTTTGTAGTTTACCCCTCAGGTATCACACGCAGAAGTGTCTGCTGCTATGTGATCAAAGGCTTTGACTGACTCAAAACAGAGAGAGTCTTCTTCCTGAAGGGATCATTGACGGTAGCAGCTCACCTGCATTTAAAGCTACAGACACCGAAGCAGTTTATTTAGAACAGGACTAAAGCAAGTGGCCATACAGTCATGGTAAAATGAATTTCCTTTGCAGTATTTTGAGCGAAAACAAATGAATTGAAACACACATTCTGGGGATGTGTAAGACTTTGATTAATTTGCTGAAAAGGAACATGATATGGGCCCTTTAAACCTAAATTAAACCAGGTTAAGTAATCTCAAACCATATTAAAATGGGGGCTGCAAGGTGGCGCAGTTGGTAGCACTGCTGCCTCGCAGCAAGAAGGTCGCCGGTTCGCGTCCCGGTGGGGGCACCGGAATCTTTCTGCGTGGAGCTTAAATGTTCTCCCCATGCAGCGTGGCTTCCTCCGGACATGTTGAGGTTAATTGGTGATTCTAAATTGTCCGTAGGTGTGAATGTGAGTGTGCTTGGTTGTCTGTCTCTAAGTGTAGCCCTGTGATAGACTGGCGACCTGTCCAGGGTGTCCCCTGCCTTCACCCTAAGTCAGCTGGGATAGACTCCAGCGACCCTAGTGAGGATTAAGCGGTGTACAGATAATGGATCGATGGATGTATTAAAATGTACAAATTTCCTGTGGTGAGCAGTGTAAAATTAATGCCACAAACCTTTTCTGTCTGTACTCACTCTATATTTTTATATACCACCTATGCTACTGTGTTGACTGTGCTCCTGCTGGAGAGCATCTGCAGTTACAACCCTGAAAAAAAAAAATCATCCCTGAAATAGAATTTATAGTTAGAGCCAGGAAGACACAGCTGTGGCCATTTACGTATAAATTGCTCAAGGTATTTTGTGTTTTGCATTATCATTTTGTAACCTCCTGAATAATGCTACTACCTTTTTCTTCTTATTATTATTATCTCGTTTCCTTTGTTTGCATCTGTGTCCTGAAGCTGCACCATGCATCAAGCAGCTCCAGTTCTGTCCCGCTGATGAGATGCAGGTAAAGATTTTGTGTGGCGGCAGAGAGAGGGATGGGGAGAGAGTGAGAGGGAGTTTATATATATAAAGGTGAATGTTGTATATCAACTAATGCTGAGCTGTACATTTCCAGCATTCAATTATAGCCTCTCTTTCTCCTGCTACTGCTGCTTTACTGACTCTCTCATGCGCCTCTGAGTTGCGACACAGCGGACTTTTACAAGTCTGCGTATCACGAAATGTCAGCCAATTCCAGTTGCTATCATGTTTAATTTTTAACGTGGTTATAAATATAATCACTGCTCCCTCATTTGAATCACAGGCTCTCGGTGCCAATTAATGATTATACCGAAATAAATCCCTTTCAGCGCCGCAGTGTGCGTTTATCTGACAGATGTACTCATTGCCAACAAAACCGTCCAGCTCTGTTTCATCATTTGAGTGCCATTGTTGAGAAATGGTGCAAATGTCCTGAGATTACCATGAGGTCACATTTGAGTGTGGGGATCAGGTGAAAGTGAAATAATCACTCTTCATATTTTAAAATTTATATTCCAAAATCACTGATTTGATTAACGTGGTGGGGCCGTGGACTTTTATCGACTACACGAATCGACAGCAGCGCTTTTAAAAGCAGCCGGATACGCCGCTGACCTTCACAAACTGACACTGGAACACTGAAAACGATATCTTTTGAAGGACAAATCCCATTGGTCCTCAGATGTTTGCATACAAAACAGTGGCTCTTAACATTCCAAAGCCAAAGTCCCGAAAATGATTTCAGTGCTGAACACAGCCCAGAAAAGCTACATTTATTAGGCTAGTTTAGTATGCACAGTGTTCCAGATTCTGTTCCCGGTTGGACAACGGGCTGAAATGCCAACTTTTTCATATGAGTGACACATAAAGCCCGCAACTGAATAACTTAAGTATTCAAAGAGGGACTCATTCGTGTAGACTTGGGCCACAGCATTAAAGTGTGACATGGTATTTACAAATTCCCAAAGTATGATCTTCAGTGCAGTCAAGAACACATGCTCTTTTTTTTCTTTTTATTAAACTGAGTTCGAGATGCTCCGTGAAATGTGATATACTGTAGTGCACAACTCGCATCACTAGGGGTCACTAGTGGTGGAACATGTAGGCAGCCAAGCTGAGAAAGATGGTGGATGCTGGTGAGGATACAGAACTCCCTGGTGGGAATGATAATGGTGTGCCAAGTTCTACCGGAAAGTTTCTACCCAAAGTGGGCAAGGCGGTCTACAAATGCCTTGGTGTTGGTGCTACATGTGCAGCATTTTAAGGACTATTCAGTGCAACAGAGAATGCAGTCACCCTGCAGCACAGTGGGTTAAAGCCGGTCAAACGATGCACTTGAGATTAAAGTAAAATATTACGAGGGCGTTAAAATGTAACATTTTTAGTTAATGTTGCTAATTTTTAATTATGTATTTTTAATTAATACCAGGAGAAAAGAAAGGTTTGTTTTGAATGTGACTACTTTAGTCTATCCAGTTTATCAAGATGCCATGATAATAATAATGGTACCCTTTTTTTTTTAACACTCATGGATGAAAATAAGAAAACAAATTATATCACCTAGATATGCATTAAATAAATAAATAAAATACAGCCCTGAGGCGCACAGAGG
This sequence comes from Stegastes partitus, assembly GCF_000690725.1. Taxonomy (NCBI): domain Eukaryota; kingdom Metazoa; phylum Chordata; class Actinopteri; family Pomacentridae; genus Stegastes; species Stegastes partitus. The sequence goes on from NW_007579789.1 coordinate 51,609, forward strand.
GTGACCGGCGTGAAGCTGTTGCACCACACTGAGGTTAATGGTTTAAGTGGCTGGCCTGGACCATGTGTCTCACATCAAGTCCATCAGCCCTCGGGCCAGGCCACTGCTTCACTTAAGTGGAGGTGGTGGGGGGGGGACACGGTTGTGGTTGTTTTTTGTTTGTTGTTTTTTTACCGACGGTCGATGCTGCCCCCAGCCTCCACTAGGGCAGGTCTGGGGGTCTGGACTGGGGCAGACAGAGGCCAGGCAGGTCGCAGACTAGCGTGCCTCGGAAGACCTGCACAGGAGCCTCAGGGAGAGTAGTAAGATTTGGGGTTTGTTCATGCAACTGAACTGATTTATTTATTTATTTATTTTTTGTTAAATGTGCTCATTTATATTTTCACATTTCATCATTATAAGCTGATGTAACTGTCCTCGATGAGAATGTGATGAATCCACAAACTTGGAACTAATTATTAAACATTTGCAGTTTTTCTGGAATCACTATGAAACACGGAACATGTCATATTTATGCTATATATACTTTAGATACACCATTACCAAAACAGAACATTTTCTTTCTTTCTTTCTTTCTTCATGCAAGAAACTACGTTTTTTTTTTTTTTTACATATCGCCATAGTTTTATACCCTGGGCCTAGTTATAGCAACAGAGGACTGAGCGAACAGAATCATTTTTTAGATGTAGACATGATTGGTTATTTTACCCTGTTAACGGCCATTAACTTCATTAATGGACTACAACGTAATAGAGGTCAAAAACATGTAATTCCAGCAAGATATAATATCCTAGTAACCTGATCGGACAGCACTGTGGGCTGCTACATACACATGTGACAGTAACTTTTTTTTTTTTTTTTTACAAATTCAGTCATACACCATGCACCTCAGTAAAATGGTGCTATTACAGGCATTAAGGTTTATGCAAATACCTGAAAGCATTCATGCATACTGAGTAAGTTTTCCAACACACTAGCTCTCAAACATAAACGTATGAATAGCAGGTCGCAACATGTTTCCACAGAAATCCCTTATAGCTGCTGAATGTGTCCACATGTTGACATAGCGTTCAGGACATTGTCTCCCTTGCTGTCAAGATCTTTTTTTTTTTAAACAATCATTTAAAAGAGAAGGAATCACACACAACATTGTTTAAAAAAAAACAACAAAAAACCATGCATTGTGTGTGCACGTTGTGCCATCTATTATTCATACTACTGTGTTTTCTCTCTGAGCAACCGAAGACACCTCATAGCACAATACAGCTGGAGCTCAATATACACTGAGTAATCCTCCACACATCCCACTCACCGTTCTCCTTCTGTTTTCTCCTCTATTCCTTTTCTTTTACTTCTCCTCCTCCTCCTTTTGCTGTTTCCCACCGTCTTCACATCTTCTCCTCATTCTCCTCCGCCTCCTTTTTTTTTAATCCTCGTCCCCCCCCCCCCTTTTTCTCCTCTACCTCCTCTTTTTATTAAGCTGCTTATCGTGTACAGCCTCTCTTCCCCATTTCGTTCTCCCTCTGTAACAGTTCACTTCAAGAAGCCACATAAGCATGATAAAATCATCACTGGAGCATCCCTATATACCAGCAGATCATGTCGGCCTATACCGAACATGCACGTATATGCAAATTTTGACTTATCTCGCTGAGTCTTACTTCTCTTCCCGTTCCCTCCCTTATATAATCTGTTTTCAACACTTCCTTCACTTATTCTCACATTATCCCCCCCCTCCTCCAGTGCATCAGAACCTGCCCTTGTTCCATCTGTCCTTCCCTCTGTTTCCTCTTTTTTTCTCCTGTCCTCCCTCTTATCTTCTCTCCCCCTCTCGTTCTCTTCTCGTCCTTATCGCGGGCATTGTTGACGTTGTCATGCTCTTGTAGAACTCTCCTCTTACAACACCGCAGGTCGAACAGCACAGGGCTGCACAAAAACGCACGTACAACACTCCCTGCACACAGCAGGTGAACATGCTTTTTGCATATAGACTCCACATGTGTCCTGCCCTTTTTCTGCTTCTGAATCTCTCTTACTCACACAGCTGGAAAGTCCGTGTGAAATGAGCGAAGCGTCAAGCAGCGGTGTGTCAGAGAACTCTGGCCTTTTTAGTTGTGTAAGTGTCTTTGACAGAGGGCTTCATACACTACAAGGGCAGTAATGTATGCACGGTCACATCTAGCTACATTATTGCCACGTTGACGACCATACTGCCCATCAGCTCAGATCGTTGGATCTCACACGGCGTCTTCTCTACGTTGAGATCGTAGTCTTTGCATTTCTCGCCTTTTTAAACAAAATGCACTCAATCTTTGCTGGAAGGGAATTGCTGCTTCAAAGTGGACACATATGGATGCTGTCACATCAAGTGAAACAGGACCACGCTACAGATACGTAGCATAAAACACGTGCCGAGTTCACATCATCGGCTACTTGTGGATATGGGAGGCTTAGAGAAAGTAGAATGTGGCTTTTCTTTACAAATTGGGACATTGAGTAAAAAGGAGCTTATATGCACATTTACAGGCTTAGAAATTTAGTTTTGGAGTTCACTAGAATGTGTTTACATGGCTCAATGTTCACAATTTACATTATTTTAGGTATATAAGTAAAAAGGTAGCACAATAAAAACCTGGACTTCAAACTAGTAGTGTTTCCATGGTAGAAAATAACTTCCTTTGGGAAGGAACAGACCATTACATTTACGAAAAAGCTATATAACACACAAAGGGAACCATCCAAAAAGCACAATATGGACTCTTTAACCCTCTGAACCCTAAAACCTGCTGGTGGGTTTGCAAGATTTTTCTAATTTTTAAATGACCAAAATCACACTATTAATCATACCAAGAACCTATAAATACAAGAAGAATCAGATCATTTGTAGTTGCCAGTCTTTCAAGTAATCATGTCTGACTTTCAGTTTTGGGAAAATTTTGAAAATTAAAAAAAAAAAAAAAAAAAACTGATTTAAATTAAAATTGTCACTTTATTTAACATGTATCATTTAAACCAGGAATAACACTCACATGTCAAAAATTTAGGGATTTTTCAGCTGAACTAGACTGACCTCCAGGCAATGTTTACCCAAAGCCAATAAGAGGATGGAAGGATGGAAACAAATTAAGTAGTAAAATATCTGTAGTGTGCATGGTCACCCTCTTTCCCCTAATGTTGGTAACACCATTTGGAAGATTGTATATGCTGAATTCAGTATTTTTGTAAGCTACATATATGTTTTTTTTCTTTCTTTTTTTTATGATTCATGGCATTATAACTGTGTTATACTGCACAAAAGACATTTTTGAGTTCTCTTTGCTTTTAGCCATGGAGGTGGTTGTTTCCGTAGAGGTCCAGGATCTTATACTCCCGTAAAGAATGAGCCCAAAATAAGTAAAAATGTGACGGGGCCAAAAAAAAAACTGCTTGAGGTTCAGAGGAGTAAAGGCATAGTTTGACCTTTTGAGAATCTCAGAATTTTCCTCCCTCTTTATTGTGAAGAATTATACCAATCTCATGTTTGCCAGTTAAATATATTCTTCTACAGCTGGTAAGTGCAGCATTGCATAAATACGGAAAATGAACACATGGTTAGCTTGGCATTGACTTGTTTTCACCTGCCAAGAAATGTACGCGTCATAGAACCCCAGATTGTCATTTTTACTTATGTGCTTGAATATGGATTAAACTAATGAGATGTAATGCTTTAATTACTGATCTGGCAGGAAGATTTTGTCACATTTGAACAATGCAAGGCGAGCCGTTACGCCTTGTTTCCGGTGTTGGGCTGAATTGAGCTACCCGGTGCCTGGTTGTAACCTTAAAATCATGCAAGTAGATAAACGAAATAATTACATTTCCCCAAAGTGTTCCTTTAAGTGTCTGTCCATCGGAGCTAAAAAGCACAAAGAAAAGAATAAATCATACTTAATGAAACTTTAATTGGTGAACACATACCGTCTTCATACCATACTCCCCATATTAGATGGGCACGATTCCGTCAAGATAATAAGCCGTTAACAGGCCTTATGACAACTACAGTTCATTGCAGATCGAAGGGAGTGCAATGTTCAGTCAGAGGAAAGAGCAATGAACAATGAACAGTGAGGAGGTAGCCGCATGAAGCTTGCTGGATACGCTTCATTCACCTCCACGACTTATAAACAGAAGCAGGGACTATATAGCTCGAATTTATGAGCGCAACGAAGAGACATTTCCTCCTGTGGGAAGATCTCGATATAAATTGAAGTTACTTTCTCATGGAGTCACATATGTTTCCAACAGGGTAAAACTCTTGACTTGCGGTGGCATGCTCTGTTAAGTCAGTGTCACCGAACTGTTGAGGATTGTCTCTGCACCCATCACATGAGAAAAACAAAGCAATAAATCAATTTGACGTGCTATTTTTTATTGTCGTGCGGCATCCCAAATATTACTGTACATCTTTTGGTATCCATCGTGTTATGTAGCAATAGAAAAGATAATCAAGGCAATTTTGAGCGAATGGTGTGCAGTGCGGAAAGGTTAGGATGAATTCCACCACTGTGACAGTATCCAAATTATTATTTTACACTGGGGTCCAACAGTTGCAACTCCTAAAAATTTGAAAAGAAATGAGTACGTTTTTTTTCTTTGACATGACAACCATACTGATCGTAACAAAGGAAATCACTATAATCAAATGTCCTTTCTATCTGCTCCCCTTCTGCCACTTCATCACTCAAGTGTAACAAAATATATCATTATTTGTGATGAGTTATAGATGCTGGAAATGTCTTCAGGATGAAATCTATTTATTTCACAAGACAAGGTTAAAGCAGAAGATAGACCAGGAGCACCTTTAACTGAACGTGACTGAGGGCACTTTATGGAGCTATTTGTTTTTCGTACGCAATCTATTTTTATACCATGCTTTTAGTTTTAGTGTTTGTCCTATCTCGGCACGTGTGTGTGTGTGTGTGTGCGCGCAAAATGGGCAAGACGGCTCAAACAATCTGCATCAACAACAGACAGAGGAAACGTTTGCGGTGTCTGACGTCCGTCTCATAATGGTCACGCTGTCCTCAGAGGGCATCCACATATGCAGCGAGAGAATCAGAGGCGCATAAAAACGTGATAACTCTGATAGATGTGCCCTTAATAGCCACTTTAGTTCTTGTGTTTGTGTGCGAGACCAAGTAGACCGAGTGATTCATTACTATTGCCGTTGCTAAAAGAACAAAAAACAAAAAAAAAACAAGCCTTGTGTCACCGTGTTATTGAAATGTAAATTAAAGAGCCCATATTACCCCCATTTACAGGTTCATAATTTTAGTTTTGGAGTCTAGCAGAATAGGTTTACATGATTTAATATTCAAAATGCACATTATTTTTCTCACATTGCACATCGCTGCAGCACCTCCTTTTACCCCCTTTGTCTGAAATGATCCATTTTTGCTAATGTCTCTTTGAGAAACCATTCCCTAAAAGCTCTGTCTGCTCTGAACAGTCAGCTGGTCTGTGGAAAGCGAGGCAACGTTGCTCACCCCAGATACCCTATACTATGAGTATAGGTTTAGTAGCCTTACGAGACATGTTGGCTGCTAACAAACCCGATTGTTCAACCACAATAGTTTGAACCAGAATCCAAACCCAGAACAAGCAGAGACTACTTCGGAAGTCACGCTGTGCCCAATGTTTTAATGCACTGGCATCTCTCAGCAATACAGTTTCAATATCGCTCTAACTTGTGGCCCTGCGATGAAGGCTCGTGGTCACATGACTCATCATAGCCATGCAATCTCCTAACGCTAAGGATTTTCCCGTTGTTGTGGGGACATCATCATCAAAAGAACAGTAATCCACTGGGTGTTCAGTTCCTCAGATGCTGGAATTGAATGGAGACTCCTGCGTTTTCTCTCGCAGCCAACAAACAGAACATTTGGTCTGCTTTGCTTATGGGCAGAAGCAGCTCAATAAAAGAAATGATAGCGGACTGCGGGGCAGCTGCTCATTCTTTGTTTGAGGATATGCCAAAGTAGCCGCTAGGCTGGTGTTATGCAAATGTGTTACTGACGTAGGTGAGTAACGGAAGGAAAACCTTGACTACAAAGGAGATATATCAGGCAGAGTAGGGTTAGTGTTTACTGTGGGAGTTATTAACTCCCTTTGGCGTGGACTGAATCAGTTATTATTGGTTAAACTGAAAGTACGTTGACTTTCTTTGAAATATTATCAAGATAAAATTCTAATCAGTTCACTAGGCTGTCAGTGTCTATTCAACACCGCCAGAGAAACATTTAATCAGCAGATTGTGCTTTACACAGAACTACTATGCTGACAAGCAAGTACGATGGTCAATACTGATGAGAATAATTAATGGTAATTGCATTTTATGACAGTTAAAAATGGCCTTTGATTTTGAAGGGGGTATAATGAACTTTGTGAAATTCTGAACCCCTAACAAACAAGCTAGTAAAACAGTGTTTCCAATTATGCCCAGTAGAGATCACGGAAATTGTTATTTGATTAATGCCTATTGGAACAGTGTGGTTTCCATTGACACAACAAGGCAATGAGAAATTCAAAAGTGCAAATTATTTGGGGAGGTAAACAGTTTAATTTGATGGGAAGAGCTGAGGTGCGTGAACATTCAAATGCTGCTGTGCTGGTTTTCCATTTAGACTGTCTTCCACGTAGTAGTGCAATTTAATGTAATTTAATGTCTGGTAAATATCAAAATTCTCCATCTAACGGGGAGCAAGATTTCTATAACAAGAAAGAAAAAAATAGATTACGCTCTTGATTACCTCTAATAAATTTGTAATTTCAATTTGAGAGTGAATATCTCTGCAGCCTGGAGACAAGATGAGTCCAGTTCTGCAGCACCAGCCGTCACCAGCCTCTGTCCTCACTGACTAAATAGATATGGCTGACCTCCCTCTTGTATAGGCAAAGCCCGTCCCCGCGGCTGTGCTGTTCACTCATAACCACATCCTCTCCCATCGCATTATATTCTCCACCAGTATTCAATCACTGCCTCAGGCAGGCGTGAAAAAAATGAGACATCTGATGGACAGAGAGGGAGAGTGGTGTATGAGATAAGGAGTGACTCAGACACTAAAAGAGCAAGAAACAAACAGGAGGGGGGGTACATTCTCTGTCGCCTGTTGTGATATTGTCATTGGAGAGTAGTAACGAAGCAGATCGTTTAGCCGGGGTGGTTCTCTAATTGTCTAGCTGACAGCAATTAGATAGGCACTCGTTAAAACGTTGCCCTCATTAGGTTTTTTCGAATTCTCGCGGCAGGAGGAGACGCTGCACAATCTAAGTGTCTCTTAAACTATGGGGCAGGACCCAATATTGGTGGACGGCCAAGGTGACTGCCGGTGGGTTACCATATGTCATGCTAATTAATGAACCTGGGTGTTTGGGTGTGAGAACTCCTCATTTGGCTCCTTGTTTAGAAGAGGTTAATGGACTAATCAGCAGATTACTCACCTGTTTAAGTGGGCCTGGAGAGATGCAAGAGAGGCTGGTAAAGGTCCTCGAGGTCCTCACCAGCCTCAAAGCAGTAGATATAGGACCAGAGCAGCAGAACACACAGACTAGACTGATGGCAGGCCTGAGTAGTCGAGTACAGTTTAGTCTGCATCGCGTCGCTGTACAACTCCAGGTCAGGCTCCATTGGCTCCAGGTTTGTCCAGTTCTGTCTGGGTTAACGCACTCAGTTCGTTATTTTTTCTTTTTTTTCTCTTATATACTTTATGTGCTTTCCAAAAAGATAAAATTTTGATTAAGAGATGACAGGGTCCAGTAACGGTTAAGATCCAGCTCCAGTTGAGCCCAGCCAGACGTCAGCTCAGTTCGGTTTCACAGAATCACTTTATTCCACATTGATTAATAGAGTGGAGCCACTTGGAGGCAGCCGTCTTAAGAGTCCCTTATGTTTATTTTCAGAAACAGTCAACCATTATTGTTTAACATATATCCGAAACCAGACCCATCGGGATACTTTCCTGCGTGATATTCCTTTTTCTATTTGTGCAGTCTGTCACATTGTGCATCCAGCTTGAGCATCATTATCTATGCATCCAACTGTGCTTGTTGTTCGTTTTCTGTTTTTTTTTTTTTCCCCATCCTCTTGGTATCCATCACGAGCATAGATGCTACCCTAGATGGCGAGAAGTTGATTTCGTATTATCTGTCCGCTCCTTTATGTCGCTTTAGAAATAAATTATCTACTTGCAGTTTCTCCGCTTCCACACCGAAACAGATGTTTCAAAGCGGCCCTTCCCTTAAAGGCGATCACACTGACAGCTGGATCCCGCGGCAACTGGCCGATCGGCAGCCAAACAGTCACCAGGCCTCGACGCGTTCGTCCAAATCCAGACATGAGAACCAGGATAAGCACTTGAAAGTAAACCAGACAGTACAGGTCTATAACCCCATGATATTCATGGAAACAAAGTAATGTGTACAGTAAACAGGAGATACAGGGAGATGAGCTATAGGGCCTTTTGTTTTTTTTCTTCTTCTTCTTCTTCTTCAGAGTTTTCACCAGCTTCTCCCCATTGGTGACTTTTATTTCCCCGCATCTTCCTCTGAGAACAACATCAGGGTTCTGTAAAAGAGGAGAGCGCGGGTTGAAATGAGTACAATTCAAAATACAGTTTCAAGCTTAAAGAAAGAAAAGGAAGTCTGACAAAAGGGGGTCTGGAGTAGAACATCTGGTCAGGAGGGTGGAAAAGCAAGGTTCAGGGTAAAAGAAAAAAGGAGCAAATTCAACAAGCTGTTCATTCTGAAATACGCGAGTTAGGGAAGTATTAATGATAGCGGTGCTTTAAACATGTGCTGGGAAAACATAATAAGCCTTTCAGGGGCTTTAACGCCTTTTGTTTATTGACTCAAGTTTAACTAGACTTGATCTTAGCTCTGGGCCCGATTTATAAAATTCTCACAGGAGACTATTTAATTTGTTTTGTTTTTTTAAAGTTCCACCTTGACTTAAAAGTTTAAGAACAGTCGAATATTCACAGAGACGGTGTGTTTTGTGGCTACGTTACCTCCCGGAGGAAAACAGAACAACATGAAACACTGTTGAAACTGGGGGTGAATGTCATGTTTTTTTTTCCCCCTGACTTTGTAATATCACACCTGACCTGGAGCCAGACATTTGAAAAGGACAAAACTCACAATTCAGCATGTTTTTGCTGCCTTTGTATTTTTAAGCTTTAAAGGAATCAATGACGTGTCTTTATATAAATACGCCCCTGAAAGTTGTTTACACGTTGGTTTTTAAAATTCTATACCGAAAAAGGGCTTTTAAATGCCCGTCAAATTTCTTTTCAACATCTCAGAATCACTTTGTTTCCTTTTGTGCGAGCTGTCTGAGTGTAACTGCTGTATAGTGGAGACGTACAATAAATGCCTTTGTAAGCAAAAGGTTTGCTGACAAGGAAGAGCGGAGATGTGCGATATCTGAGAGAGTGATGCAGGCGTATTGGTTGTGGCAGTGTATCGACGCAGCCGCTATTTGTTATTTGTAAACGTGTATGTTTGTCAGGAGGGCATTTCTTAACTATGTTTGTCAGGTGGAGTACGTCTTAACCGCATTCGTGTACAGTCAGTGCTTATTGTGTCAGCTTAAGAATGAAGCACGGGCTTCCTAATGCCAAAGTCTGTATTCATCCATCACGAGCCCTCCACATCTCCGCTGTCTTCTCCTCCATCATCCTCCCTCCCTCTCCTCCTCCATCACTCTTTGCACCATGCAGATGGATGAAGGAGATTGCGAGAGGACAGGGGAGAGGGTGGTGCGCCATGATGATAACACGGTGTGAGCGGCGGAGGACATGAGAAATAACAAATAACTTGACAGACAAAAGGTGTTAGAAATTGAAAACAGAGAGGAAAAGGAAACTTAATATGTGATAGAAACAGTTTATGCAAACAGAGCTTTAGAGAAAAAGGGGCTGTGCCAGGAAGTTGGGGAAGAAGGAAAGTGAGAAAATCAACTGTTCGTTGTCTTTTTTTTTTTTTTTTGAGAACCAGTTTCCTGGTTACTCTTTTTTTCTTTTAATCTTGAGAACCGCCCAACAGTTTTCACAGAAACCACTTCTTCGGTGTCATTTCAGCGAAAAATGAGGGACATTGTGTGCTTATCAACTTGCAGAGACAGATGTAATATCTCTAAAATGAAAAGAAAAAAAAAATCTTAAAAAATTGAAAATGTTGGTTAAAGTTTCCTGAAGCTCAAACTCTATCATGGAATCACCCGACCAACAGTTCAAAATGTAAATTATACTGAATTTACTGTCACATAAAACTGAGAAAAGCAAGAATATTTGGCATTTTAGCAAAAATAAAATTGTTCTGATTTCGAAGGTTTTATTCCAGTTTGCTTCGGGAGTGTCAAGGTTGCATATCTCAAAACCACTCGCGAGGATTAACAAAATGTTTAATTTGTTATCTGATCAAAAAAAAAAAAAAAAGCAGATCACAAAAGGGTCACATCAGCATGCTGCACAGGAGTGAGGCTACAGTCGGGAAGGAACGAGTTAGGAGCATTGACACAGGGTGCAAGAACGGGACAAAAAGAGGAGGGAGGGAAAAAAAAACAAAAAAATCCAGGGAGTGCTGAAGTTTTCAAATGCCAGTCATTACTCTTTGTGTAGTATTGGCCCGATCACTGTGAGGCCAAGAGACCTTCAGATCTTAAAGTCTCTCCATTCGACACTACGAGGCCGCCTGTCGTCTGCTGCTGGAGGCGTCCAAAAGTCAGAGAGAGAGAGAGAGAGAGAAATGGAGAAGGAAACAAAGCCAGAAAGAGTGATAAAGAGACATGGAGAGAAATAATAAGAAACAGAGAAAAAAAAAAACAAAACAAAACACTGACACAGATGCTGCTAAACTGTACAGAGGAAGAGAGAGAGAGGAAGCTAGAATGTCAGGGCGGGAAGAAAACGGGTAAAAGAGGAAAGAAAAGAAAGCTAAGAGAGCTTGAGAAACTCAGCAGGAGGGGAGAAGAGAAGGCGATTCAGAGAGATGGATTCAGAGAGACAGACGGCGGTGAAGAATGAGGCCGGGCATACGAGATGACACTGAAAGGAGTGATGATAGATTAAAATACACGGAGGACAGACAGGCTACAGGGTCATGGATGGGCCATGGGGAGAACACACACACACTCTTGCACTGTGCACACACACACATATACATCCTTACGTTGTACTTGACTGTTTTCCGATCCTGCTTAACCATGTGGGAACATTTGTACTGGCTCAAGGCAGTTAAACCTTGTGCACAACAACACACAAATACATGCACAGACCTGCAGGGATTTGATCGCTGACCCTGAGCTCACACAGACACGCACTTGTTGTTTGTTTGGTTTTTTTCTTTCCTTTTCTTTTTTTTTTTAACAAGCGTTTTCATCTCATGCGAGGACATTGTATTGACTTACATTGGTTACCTGGAGGCTTGCCCTAAAATTAACCTAAATGTAAGTCTTAACCCCATAAAATGAACAATTTACCTCATGGGGACGTGTTCTTTTGTTCTCGCAATGCGACTGTGTAGAGATTTCTGTCTGTAGAACGTGATTATTACGCGACACACACACACAGACACACACACTCACACGTTTACAAATTCAATGTTTGCTTGGCTGTTCTTGAACTAATAGCACTTTGCTTGACATAATCATAATATGTTTGTGTCAAGCATATAATTACCGCTAATCCAGATAGAAAATTCCCCACTTGGTATTCAAGTTAAAGAGCTGCTTCTTATGCTGAATGCACATGCGGCGTCCTTGTATCGCGAGGTAAAGCTCACGCTCCAAGGTTAGTTAAAACAGAAAACAGTACACTGCTAATTCCTCCTCGAGCATGCGATTGTATTGGCACAGGTTGGGATTTTTTTTTTCTGTCTTCAAAAAAAAAACAAAACAAAGAAGCCCCTTTAAAAATTGAAGTAAACACAAAAAAAACCAAATCAAACCCAATTCATATGTATGACGAGAACAAGTCAGCGTACTAGAGGTAAACCGAAAAAGAAAACCATCAACCACAATGTGCCTTTTTTTCATGTTGGGTCACATTTTTGACAACCGTGGGCCTTTAATGGGGCTCTCTGTGTATCTGTCAGTAGCTCTGTTCCTCAGGCTCTCTGACTCACTGCGGCTCTCTCTCTGATCAGATCAATGTTGCCTTTCTCTGCAATGCAGCAACCAGTGAAACACATCACAGACACCGTTACACCCTGAGAAACCCCAGCAGCCTTTCTTCAAACACACCAGTATTATCCCTCATTGTAGGTTGCCCTCAAAGTGCCAACGATCCCGGAATCAAAGCGAGGAAACAAAGAACACAAAGGGCCAGTGGTAGCTCTTTCCTTCCTGGGTAAAGTGTCAAAATAAAATCTATAATAATTGGTTTGTTTGTCTGGCCTGATCGTCTTGTTCTTCTGGGCTCCTTTGACTGACGCGCCAAAGTCAGCTGAGGTTGAGATGACGTTCAAACGGTTAATTAGGCCTATGGGGGGATGTTTAAGTTGGCGCATATGGTGGCGGCAGAACACAATTCAACAAAGTTCTTCATCACAGTTTGCAAAATTCCATCCTGTCACAGCTCTAATGAGCAACTCTCCAAACCCTCTCCTTTGTAAAGCGCAATTTGGCCATCAACCTGCTGAACTATCAGTGTACCCTCGTATAGCTCCGAAAAGGCGAGAAAAACAAGTTAAACCAAAGGCTGTGACACGACCCAACATGTTCTTTCATACAATAATTAGACACTGCGATGCGAGCCACGTCCAGCACTTTTAATTGCGTTATAAATCGAACTCCGGCCGAGCTCACCAAGGTGAAGACTTCTGCCTGAAGTTGCCAGCTAAGCCGCTGCACTCTGCTCGTATCTCTCGCCTCCTTCCCCGCCGCTATCAACGGGCGTCTCAATGACACCTCATTTCAGCCCATTCACAGAGGCCAATTGAATGACACATCAGCCGCTGATAACGTAGCTGTTTAAGCCACTCGTGTGAAAATTGCGTCTCCATTTATTCATTCCAATGAAGCCCCCCCACCACCACCACCACCATTTCCTGAGTGGATTAGTGTTAAAGCGGAAGTACACTGGAGTAGGCACAGTGCAGGAGAAAATCTACCCGTAAAGAATAATTCACATGCTCTTGTGAATTCACATTGTTATGACACTATTGAGCAATGCAAGTGGAAGTCACTTTAAAAGTTTGGATAAAAGGAAGCGAGCCTGATTACATAAAACGTAGGCTTTATCTAATAGCCTTTTCTGGAATAGACTGTGTTACATAATAACAATTTTCCATCAGTATCTTGCACGCTTAGGAAGACGTTTGTCATAATGTCATAATTGTGCAGCATCGTGCTTTCACCATCATGGGTTTTGCACTACTTAAATAGTGCTGCAAAATGACGTTCCTAAACAAATGATTCAACTGTAATCACACACATTTTCTCTCTATTCTTGCCAACTGTACACCAGGTTTCTGACAGCTATTTTCTATCAGCAAAAGCCAGGTGCTTTGCTGCCGTAAAAGCTAAGAATATGTTTTTGAAGCCGCCGCGAGAGGTTGATCCACGACTAGACGAGAGAGACGCCAGATCAAGAGATGCTGAACGGATGCCGGAAAATCTCAAGTAGTACTACGAGTTCTGAACCTGGAAATTAACCAATTTCGTTGCAGTAAATTGGGTTGCGACTGTGCTCAACTTTAGCCTGTCATTTACACTCAGTGGAACATCTTCACAAATTAGTTTTTTTGGTAACAGCACAGACTTGAGATTTCTAATTTCCAGGTGTCAGAGAGGCGTGATTTCATCATTCATCTTGACTCCGCTGTCCGAGGTCATCTAGCCTTCCTTTGTCGAGATTTTATTGATGTTATTCTAGTGTCATTTTTCTTTATTTCTTTCATTTTTCTTATTTTTTCTCCCACCTATACCTCTGTAGAGGGTCACAGGGGGCCAGAGCCTTACCCGGTTTGACATTAGGTGAGAGATGGGCTACACAACGGACACGTCGCCAGTCCGTCGCAGGGCTAATACAAAGAGACAACCATGCATGCTCACATTCACACCTACTGCCAATTTAGAATCACTCATTAACCTACCGTGCATGTCTTTGGCCTGTGTGACCATAAAACCAACACAAACACTTGGAGAACATGCGAACCCTACACAGAAACCCTGAACTTTGTTGCCGTGAGGCGACAGTACTAAACTGCTGCACCGCCCCTTTTTTTTTTTTTCAGTGTAATTTAAAATTTAAATCATACATTATTGCAAAGAACTTTGTAAAAAGTGCTGCATAAATAAACTAAACTGCCCCTAGCTTTTACTGACTGGTTGTGCTGCGTTCTGCCAGCTTTGGTCTGCCTCATACTTCCGTCGAAGTGCCTTCACAGGTCGTGCTGACTTCTCTTTTCACCGCCGCGTCTTGTCGTCTCGCGGCTCCCTATACTGCAGCGTGTACATTAATAATAGCTGTGATTGCCTCTGTTGCCTTGTGCATCATGTACATTATATCCCCCTTGAATTGTATGTGTCTGTCGGATTCTGATTTGTTAACCCCAGAGTTTTTCAAACACACTCTTACTGAATCAAGCATAAAATAAGCTGCTTGGATTTGCACAGCGAGCACCCAAGGGGGCAGAATCTGAACTGAGCACATACAGCTTGATAAACACTGTAGTAAAGATTTATCTATCGGGAGCCACTGCTTAAACAATTACAGTGGTATCAGAATGAACTGTTGTTAACTCCCCGTGTTTTATTTGTTCATTTTTATCGGAAAATGTATATATAAAATTGGAACACCCATAAAATAGTCGCATGTTCAAGCAATTAGGCTAATTTTGTTGCTTTTATAAGCCTCTTCAGATACTTTAAAGGGCCTTTTACACTGCGTAGTAAATGTTAGCTACACAAAGGAGACACACAGATGTGATTTTAAGAATACATTTAGTTTTAGTACAGTTTTGCCACGTTTTAAAGTTTTATAAAGGGGAAATGAGGGTCTTGGGTGTCTTCCAACCTGGCACTGAATTTTAGGGAGCTTATGTAGCCTTTCTTTTGTACTGCGGTAATTTTCCCTTTTCACTCGTAAGCACATGGGTCGTGCCTTTCCTAATGGCGGAGAGGCTTTCTTGAGGTGCTTAAAGTCTAACGCTTTGTAGCACTCTCAAGGAAGACACGCAAGGAATGTTATCCTGAATCTGTTGTGTGATGGGTGATCCAACCTGCATTACCAAACCGCAAAAACCTGCAAAGCTTTCTTATGCCACTGGATGCACGCTTAACTCCGCTTTGAGAAAAGGACCCAAAAAATAATAATTAAAAAAAACCAAGATCACAGTTTCTGGTAAGAAGGTCATGCCGTTGTGCACAACTCACTTGGGGAAATAAAATAAACTCAGTAATTTCTTAAACTTCTTAAAAACTTTAAAGCCTCTCAGTTAAAATGTGCCACTTTCCTTTGTTCAGAAATGAAGCCTGGTAATTGGCAAGAGCAGAAAACAAAATAAATGAGCTTGGAGGAGGTTTTCACTACACTGTAGAGGGAGGTTAATTCAAGACTCTTTTTTTTTCTTTTTTAGTTTCATAACCTTTCTTATACAGCAAAAGCGATCACAGAGAAGAGAGTTAAATAACACTGTAGATACTACTGCAGCCCAACAGACAGAAAGTTGAAGACATGTCTCACCATCTGTCTCCTGTTACTATCTTCCCAGTGCATGAGGATGACATCTCTCTCATTCATTCTCTCATTCACACTCACTCAGTTTCTCACTGTTCCTCTCTCCATTATTGTCTCGCTCAATTTCACACCCTCAATTGCACATTGTCTATTTCTCGTCCTCCATCTCTTTCAGTTTGACTGTGTTTCTTTGTGTCTCCTCTTTGTGTCTCCCTCCACTTTTTCTCTGTCAACTTCTGTCTTTCCGTTCACCTCTCTGAAATCATTTCCCCTCTAGCTCTGCTGCTTGCCCTCTCCGTGTCTACCTCCTCCTCCCTATCTGTCTCTCTACTACCTGCGAGTTCCTTGGGAGAGGTGGGCTCTTTGGCGACAGATGGCGGTCTGATTTTCATCTCGATGGCGACCCTGGAGGAGTAGCGCGCCTTGGTGGGTGAGAGCAACTCCTCATTGGCCAATGAGTCAGTCCTTGTCATTATGCTCCGTCCACTGCCCTCCTCCTCCACCAATGCCACCGTGTCTCTCAGAGTGTTGCTAGGCGACATGGCCCTGGACGGTGCTAGCGCCTGGTCGTCCTGACTGTCAGTCATCTTTGAGGCAGAGCGAGGGAGGACTTGGACCTGACTGCCTCCTCCCTGCCCGTTGCTCTGTGGCCTCGGCGCAGTCGCCGCGATGGCTGCTTTGCCGTGGCCCGCCCCTTGGTGGCTGTAAACCTTGTACCGTATCATCAGGATGATGATAAAAACTAGCACAGAAGCAACAATAATCCCTCCAATGATGATGATCATGGTGCCACCCAGGAAGTGACTGTGCAGCGCTTGGCACTGGCTGAACTCTGTGTCCGTGGTGAATGACAGGCAGCCCAGCGGACGCGTTGCAGTCAGCGATGTGATGACATCATCGAACACGGCCAGCACGCAAAGGTCGTAGCTGCGTCCGGCGGCGAGGTCCCGCACCAGGAAGTCGTTGCTGCTGGATGGAATCATCCTGCCACAGCGAAGACACAAGAAAAAAAGAGGATGTCAGTGTCAGGAAATGGGACAATACAAGATAAATTAGTAAACATAAAGCAGAAACATCAGAGATACAGGTGAAATAGAAACCGTGTCCAACTAATATGGTTGTATTTAATTCATCTCGATTGCTAATATGACCCAAAGTCTTGGAGGTCAGCTGGACACGCAGTACTGTACAAGCATACGTTAGCTCATGAGAGTTTACTTTTCCAACAAAATCTTTTTTCTGTACAATTTGTACAAAATTAAATGTAGTAGTTCTTCAAATGAAGCTTCCAAGGATTTCTACAGAAACTATACACCTGTAATAAAGACTTTCACTATGAAGCTTTAAATAGAAAGATGTAGGATCAAACACCTGCAAGGACAATCGTGACACGAGTGGGTTAAATACATCTAACTTGGACCATTTGCGTATAATGAACTTGACAAGATTGCAGCACCTTAGACTGAAACAGACAGACAGACAGACAGACAGACAGAAACCCCACAACATTTCTACCTAAATTAGATTTTGTCAGGGACTTCCTTGTACTACTGCTGTTTCTTGACTGAGAAACAAATACAGACTTTTACAACTCTACCTCATAGAAATAAACCACTACAACTCGACTGTTTTTCCAGTTACATTGTGCTGGCAGTGATGCTGCGACATTTCTGGCTGAGTTACATTCACAGACAACATTTTGTTTTGAGTGAATGAAGCACCGCATTAATGACCTGCGTCAGAGTCAGCAGGAGGTGGTTGGGGTGGATGGTGGGTGTACAAAGCACGATGACTAACACTGGGTTTCACAACGAGGCTTCCATCTATGGTCTTGTTCAGGCAGCAGGAGGACTTTGATAAAGGTTAGGGAAAGTAATGTGGGTTTGATTAAATGTAAATGAAAGTTTTCTGTCCCCTGTTACAGTGGCCTTGGAAATCCTATAGAACAGTACAGGATGTTTAATAGTGCTGGAGTGAGTACAGAGTCAAAGATGGAAGATAGAGTTTGTTGTCACTCAGTATATTACTTATCTGTTATGTATCAGTGTGTTTGCTGCTTTCCAAGGAGATGTACTCTGACCACTTTTATGTTTCCTTCTGAATATATTTGCTATTGCAATTTAGTTGCATCACTTTTAAGAGAAAAACCTAGGCTTTCTACCAATAAAACACTTCAATTACCTGAAAAAATACAAAGCAAAATATCTAGACTTTTAGGGTGTATCAGTGAAAGATATTAAGCCAAGATAAAATAATAACTTTGCCATTAAGTTGCCCGTCATTTTTGAGTGTCTTGCGGCAGTGCTCTCAGTGACACGGCGCTGCTGGATGCTGTCATCAGGTTAACAACTGCAATAGAGCCAAATCAAAAAGGAGCCAACACAAACCTGCTCCATCCAACTCTAATCTGCCCGTTCAATACACCGCACCAACAATCAAATCAGCAACGCTGAGCCACGAAACAAAATAAAATAAAATAAAATAAATCCTCTCCCAGAATGACTTGTGATTGCAGCTGCTTGTTTTTGCTTCCTTGTATTCTGCTGTGTGTTATAATATGAAATCTGCAGCGATGACACATGCACTATCATTACATATTTCCATGCAGCGCTGCCTGTAGCATAACAGTCACCTCACTGGCCTTATTTCCCCACAGAGTTGGAATTCATAAGCCTGTGATCTGGCAAGCACTTTCCATGCCTCACAGCTGCAGAAATCATCATTCTCTGATTAAACACTTTCCTGATTCTTCCCATTGTAAACTTCTTTGTCGGCCTTTCAGGAGGTAAATACTGCAGATCTAATTTTTCCTTGCTCAGATGCTTTCCTGGGGGGAATTCATGGGATGAAAAAAAAAAAACAAAAACAAGAAAGAAACTCCCTGGTAAACGGGAGCACTGTTTTTATTTCCTTTTGCATACCTTGGTTTTGCTTTATTTCATTTTATCTGTACTTTCTCCAAGGGTCTTCAGAATAAGTAGTAGAATTGTCAAACACCCGCATGTTACATTCTATCTAAGTCATATTTCCCTTCTGCTTCATTCACATGCCCCCAGATGTACTGCGAGTCTTTTCCAATCCCCACCCCTATGAATGCATTTCCCACCTCTGCATGCAGACAGACGGGCTTTGCAGCACAGTCAGAGTGAAATAGTGCTTGTGTGTCTGTTTGTGAGAGCCAGTGGGCAGCAGGGTATCGGCTGGCTCAGTCTCAGTGCCAAGCTCATCGATGGCATTGAACCTCCACCAGGAAGTATAACTTGGCAGATAGCTCTGTGTGTGTTTATCTGTGTGTGTGTGCGTGACCTTGTGCGGTTGTGAAGTGATGTGAAAGGATCCCTGGACTGAGTTCCTAATAGGAATCGAACCGGGAAACTTTAGCGGCCCTGATGTCTTGCTGAAGGGTAACAGCATGATTTGAGAGCAGAGCCGGGCTGGGGGTTCCCGAAAGCAATTTTTTAAGGAGTACTGAAAGAAAAAAAAATAAACATATAATAGAAGAAAAGTACCTCTGTCCACATTATTAAACTTCAAAAAACTACAGAGCGAGACTTCTGGGGAATGTGTTTGAGCAAAATGATAGCGTAGCTGTTTGCCTCTCCTCTCATCTTCACGGTGTGACAAACTAAATCACGGTTTGCTAAGAGAGACATTTTAGGGAAATCAGTGGGAGAGCAGGGCCAGTGGTGTCCTTCTGTGAACTCCACAGAGAGCACGTGGGCTCCTTTATCTAAAATCTGCAGTCTGACACACTGCATGCCATTTTACCAATCACTTCTTCTTCTGTTTTGTTAAACTTACCCCATGGTTTTGCTGTTGTGAAAGCGTGTGTGGTGTTTCTCGTGACGCAAAGTGAGGTGTGTAAACGTGCCCTCAGGAGCCAAACAGTCTGACTCAAAACACATTATGTAAAAGTCGTGACTGATTATAATTAAACTGTCATGGAGACAGAGGGAGCAACTTTCAAAATTTGCCATTATATTGCCTCCAATGCTAACCGTGCATCACGTTTCACAGTCAGAATAGAGCTGCTTTTAGCAATGAAAGACAAATAAAGAAAGTTCAGTGACAAAGTAAATCGATGTAAATCTGAATGCTGAATTCAGCAGAGAATAGTTAAAACTTTTTAAGTTATAGCGCCATTGTTTAAAATGAACTATTGTAAGCGATAATGATGGGACACCATCGCCATCAATTCAGAGTGGGAATCTGTCGAACAGGGCTGTGTGAGGGATTACCGTGCCAATAATTTGTCTAACAGAGAGAAACTAATGAATGGCCCAGTGTGTATTGCACTTAGCCAAACCTTGGCATTTTCTGCTTTGTTGTGATTTGCTGTCATTTGGTTTCGTTTCACTGAGCTCTTTGTCATGTTGATTTGATTTGTTTTATTCTATTTCACAATGACTAGGCTGCATTGAACAAAATGTGACAGTTACATCCCTCTGTGGGAACACAAACTCATGCGAAGTGAACTGCTGTGCGTGTGTGAGCTTATGTTACAATGGAAACAGAGGGCGCGATTTATTTACAAATGAATACAAACTGCAATCCATATTAGAGTGGAATAAGCTGCATTTAAAATAAAGACACAAATCTGGGTGAAGCTATGCCTGGTGGTAAGATGCAGTTAGTGAAAAATACAGACTCAATCTACCCTAACCCTAGTGCTTGATGAAGAGTTTTGTTTGGGGATCTCTAATTTTTCGTTCTTCCATGTATCGGAAACTGCCTTAGTTCATGATTAATTTAATTAAACGCAACACAGGGGGTCCCAAAAATAATATTTCCAATGAGTGTTCGTCATTGCTAGTCACGTACTTCATGTCCTGACCTTGCTCACATTGACTGGGGGTCTATACTGTTGGGA
This sequence comes from Stegastes partitus, assembly GCF_000690725.1. Taxonomy (NCBI): domain Eukaryota; kingdom Metazoa; phylum Chordata; class Actinopteri; family Pomacentridae; genus Stegastes; species Stegastes partitus. The sequence continues at coordinate 72,195 of NW_007579789.1, forward strand.
CAAGTATGCAAACATGACAGACCGCTGGGCTCCAGTGCAGATGTCAGGTCATAACTATCAACTATGCTGCCACTGAAGTGTCTTTGATATAAGTCTTACACAACCAGATCGGGCAAGAGTGAATCTGTGAAGTGCTTCACACTACCCACATAACCTTTGGCAATAATCAGCATCGCCTCTAAATACAATTACTCCTACGATTGTCTGGATGGACAAATCTGGTGCAAATCAGCTTGAAAATCCCCCCGACGTGTCCCCCCGTCTGTAAGGGCTCTTTACTTAATAGGAATTAAACCAGGAAGCTTCCTCTGCCCCGAGGCTTTGCTAAAAGGCAGCTGCGTGTGAATTCAGAAGTGAGTGGTTGGGATGAGGAAATTTAAGGGAGGGATGCTCATAAAAACAGAAAATACCACCACCACCACCACTGCCTTTTTAAACTTACACAAGTAGGAAACACATGCATGTATATGTGCGTTTGTCTCTTACATTTGTGTATTTGTCCTGCTCTGATCCCAGCGATTGTCTTTATAAGGGTCAGTTACAAAACAGCGAGAAAAGTAGGATTTAACGCCTTTCTCAAGGACACTTGCTCAGACGGCGTTCGGTGACATTGAAGACGCAACGTCTTCGCCCTCCAGTTCTGCCACCCACCCAAAAACAACATTGCGACAACTTCAGTCATATCAAATCAAATCGGCATATGGCGTTCATTTCGCTCGTTGGCCGGCATCTGTTTGTGTTTTGTACATCCGCAGTTATACAGATTCGTCAAGATTGATGCAGCGTTTCCAGCCAATCAATAATTAACTGTGGCTGGGAGTTTTTGGGTCTTGTGTAAGTGTGTCATGACTTTAAAAAAGGGACAAGGACTGCTGGGCCAAGCAGAAATGCTTCAGCAAACCCATTTGACACCGCAATCATACTGGATGGTTTATTCAGTTAATGGGTTCAACGACACACACACACACACACACACACACGCACACATACACACATACATATACACAAAGACTTAAACAGCTTAATGGAATCTTTTCTTCCACAATTGAGATTCACAAACACACACACAGCCACAAACCGAAACTAATGGTTTGTACAACTGCCGCTCTCACACAACGCAACACACACGGATCAACAGTCAGTTACGTTTTGTCACCCTTCAGTTTATCCTCACGCCCACAGGCACACATGCAAACACACCAGTGTGCGCCTACACACAGCTAAAAGAGCGGCTCCATTCAAACAGATAAACTATTTCATTGTTTGGCTTGAACAGATTATGGCGCGCTATGTGATCCGGCTGTGTGTACACATGTACAGAAATACTGCAAGCATGACAGTAGTCTGATTAATGTGTTTAAATGATAAGCTGACAACTCCTCAAAAAAAAAAAAAAAAAAAATCCCCCTTCTTTTTGATTCATATTTTTCTCCGGTGACACGCGGCCACTTGAAGCTTCGCGTTGAGCCGATGTTTATGTAGATGGAGCGTTAACGCCTCAGAAAGCAGCGGGTCGTGGGTGCGTGGACTGCATGAGCGTCACCCAGCACATCTGCTATTTTAGTTCATGTGGGTGAAGCAGGTTAGTTTGATTGAAACCTTATGTGACAGTGCTAAAGCTTGAACATTTATCATTATAATAATATTCGCAATATTTCTATTGAAGGTCACGATTCAGCCAGCCCTCCTCAACACCGTTTCATGCTGTGAAACTTTTTGGTGCATTGCTTACTTCACAAACACGCCCATCTTTTTCCATATACACATACAAACACAACAGAAGATCACTCATCAAACTGCTCCCAAACTCTTCAGGATACTTTTACTGTACGATTATAGAGTTTGAACTGATAATCACTTGCTCATTTTTACTGGTGAATTCACTTGAAGACGTAATGGTAAGCCATCTCCATCGTATAACAATTGTTCTAATCCTCTCTAATTTCTCATTTTCACTCAAACCAATTACAATTACTTAGAGATCGGTACCATTTAATAAGCTGTTTTCTCTCTGCACAGTTTACTCTTTGGCCCCTGGTGCTACAGATACTTATTAATACAAATTGCTCCCAAATCTCTGCAGACTATTTATAATCTCCACTGAGAGGCCGATGAGATTTCACAGTGACCAGTTGGAACTGGGGGAGCAAAGACATCCTCCCCCTGGGCCGTGACAGTGAGCAATCTGTCACAGCACATGCATCATCACGAATGCTGAATAGCTACGGTAATGTTGCCGTCTCCGCATTTATTTCGGAGGCGTGATCCGGTTCAGAGAAAATAGTTGGGGAGCTTTTCATTCTCCTGATAGTGTGTTTTGAAAACCATCAGGCCTATTCTCTCACGTATCTCCACGTTTTATCAGAGAATTTTGTATTGACATTTCCCTCCTCCTTCCCCCATCATCAGTTTTGTTTTCTTGGCTTTTCATCTCTAACTGCTTTCAACACAACCACATTCAAAGACTAGTAATTACTGCAGATTGCTGTCATTTCCCCCAGGTTATTCCTCGCCTGTGTACCGCAAAGCGCAACTTAACCGTGCAATTCACCGCCTAACTGTTTATGTTCCAAAACACACTTTGAAGCTCTGCTGATATACAGGAGCCACACGTTTTGGGAAAATGTGCGGTTTTCTGGCTCGAAATAGTTTCTGCTTGGACTTTATGTACAGAATGGGAGCTTGAAAATGGTACAGCAGTTCTTACTTTCGTTAACTAACGTTTTCTGAGCGATTTCAGTCAATAGACACGTTTGTACAATATTAACAAGTAAATTGCAGGTAGAGTGATTACCAGCCTAGCTGATTATTGAGCCTGATATTTTTTTATTTTCCGTAAATTAAATGCACTACTTTGGGTCTGATCCCACCTCCTCTCTCTGTCTGTAGTCACTCTGTGGTCTCAGCAACATCTCTTTAGCAGGGATACAACTCATAAAAACCGAACAAGAAACACAAGCCGTTGCAACAAAACCAGGAAATGGTTACTTTGAAAGTGGCTATGGTTATAGTAATGGCAAGTTAGTATCCCCCTGAAATAGTGTCTGGAAAACACGAACTCATAATACTTTGATTTGAACCTTTGTGGGCAACTAAAGAGATAGAACAGTGAACAAATAAGAAACACAGAAGAGCAGACGGAGCTGCAGGAGACAAACTGATCAGTCTCAATTAGTCAATTTCACGGTAAAAAGAGAGCATCCTGTGATGCTCTGACGCATCACTCCTGTTACTGGCATACGTGTTTAGTCATGGTAAGCCTTATTTTGAGGAGGCCTCAATGTGAAAGAGAGGATTCCTGCTTTGACATACTGTTATATATATATATGTGTATATATACACGTTATGTAGATCACAGGGCTCCAGACTAACTTCTTCACTGGTAGCACTGGTGTGACTGACTTTCTCATTTGGTCACACCTCCCACCTTGTCACAGGCAAAACACATGACTTGCTGAATTATCGATAGATGCTACAATTTACCGATGTGTCCTAAACGCTCCACATTGCGGTCGCTGCTGCTTGGTGGCTGTGGTGCGCTCAGACAGGTGTCTCACCAAAAATGACTTTAAAAAAGGTCAACTAGGGCGTTCTAATATCAGATTTTTCCCAAGATGAAAACAAGTGACTTTTTCTACATGCAGTCTTTTCTATGAGCGGGAAAAACAGCGAATGCAGGTACGCTCGGTTTTTCACAAGAAGTTTTTAAGTGTAAATGCCACAGTACACCGAAGTTATAAAAGTACTACTTTCCACCACTGAGGTCAACATTGTAGCTGCCTGTGCCGGTTACAGTGACACTAATACGGCTTAATAATCATCATGCACTCGCACCACTTGAAATTTAAACTCGCACACTCTCAAAAAAGGCCGCAAACGGGACCATTTTAGTCGCAGTCTAGAGCCCTGATATCAGTTCCAAATATCTGTTATCAGAGTCTCTTAATTACCAATAATCAATTTGGTATCGCCCCCGAAAAACCTGTATCGGTCGATCACTAATATGCAACACCACAAACACGTAGACTGGCACAGCAACCTTTTCTTTACAGTTGGAGCTGATGCAGACGTGCAGACATCATTTAGCATCAACTTCTTCTAACACATCGGAGATAAGAATGGAGTTGTTGGTGTCACAGTCTTTTGTTTGGTAATATTATTTAGCAGACGCATTAAGGGTTATTAGATCATAATAAGGTACAAAAACACCCATTTTGTATTCCATATACAGTAGCACCAGATCTGCCACTTGGCCTCCAGAGCAGACATGTAGGTCTCCGTGTCTGTCGTCCAAAATGGCCTTAACAGATGCTAATGGGCCTGTTCCCAGTAGCTCTGCTTTGTTAGCATGTCATTATTGTCTCGTCTCCGGCGAGAACAGCGACAGGTTCGTTAGAGGCTCTTGTTACAACAGCACAGCGACGAGGGGCCGTCGTACCGCTCCGTCCCGCGAGCACACGTTCATTCGCGAGCGTGCCCACTCCAAGCGCGGCTGACATTTCCGTGCCCAGCGTGGATGTGTACTCTCACATCTGTGTCGGTGCATGAGCCTGACATTTTCATGCTGTCTGAATTTAGTTAGGTTGACTGACAGGGAGAAGTTTTGTTTGTAAATACTGTCCATCAATCAGCCCTTGGGCACCCACAATGCATACACACACACACATATCCACACATGCAAACACACACACACACACACGATGTCATGAAGTCACATCCGGAGCTTTGGGTTGTGACTGTTGATCTAAGCAAAACGTCAAGTGAATATTTATGATAATGTGCCCTGGATGTTTTTAAATAATTTAATGTGCCAATTATTCCTCCAGTGCAGGCAGCCCAGAATAGAGGAGGGCAAAGGTTTGACAGCAGAGTCCCTGCAGCACACACACCCTGTCCATCCTGAGAGACAACGCTGCAAAGAGGAAAAAAAAAAGAGAAAAAAAAAAAGAACCCAAAATGTGTCACCGAGCTGAACATGGATGGATGGGTTGATGGATGGATGCGCACCCCTACATCAAACCTCACATCATAAGGGAGGATTTCCTCAACCTTGCATGGTGTCAGCCCAAAAGTGACATTACTTATTGAAATGATTCATTACTAAAAAAAATGCTGTCAGACTTTTCCTTTTTTTTTTTTTTACAGAACCGAGTAGCCATTCAGTATTCACAAGACCCAGGGGACAGAATTTGATGTTATAAGCTTTAATTATGAAAATAGGTGCCATATAATTTATCATTCCGTGTGGACTTCCCCTTAGCGACCTCAGGGTCCTGTCCGGTCGCCCTCTCTTAAGAGGTGAGCTGTCCCCCTGCATCCTCCCCCGGGGATCTGAGTCAGTATTTTTAAGGTCCCGCTGATTGGCTGGTTCCGTTAGCTTTGCACTCCCACCGTCACTGTGACACAAACTCCTTTTCTTTTCTTTTTTTTTTTTAAAATCATAGCTTCTCCCTCTCGCTACATCATGCGTATAATATTTCTGCCTGCGTCGTTTCTCCTCATCCTCCCTCTCTCTGTTTTGATGTCTTTCCATTTCTCACACATTTCCCTCCCAACAACAATTTACTTTCTCTCGCTCACACGTGTGGAGACACAAAAGATTTGTGAGACAAGAAAATTTGCACTTAAATCAGATGCCTGTTTATAGATGTAACTGGTGGTTAAATCATTGGGTATCGAAAAATCTCAGCCTGCGCAAATAAGATGACTGAGTTTTTAAGCATAGCATCCACACTGGCAGGCATACCAGCCAAAATAACAATGATCACATTGTTAAGTGCTGCTTTGATTGCACTATGTCTAGTTTTTTATTGTAGTGCAGCTCTCAAATTCAGCATCCTATTAACCGTTTAACCTTCTTCAAAACTCTCCTTAAGCGCCTACATTTGAGAGAAATTCATTTATACCTGTCAAAACGGCAAAAAAAAACCCCAAAACTTTTTTATCTTCAGATTACATTCTTTATTTTACATTAGTGGAAGGATGCTGTGCCCTGTTTTAGTCATTCTCGGTTCATGACTTCATAGCAGTTACCAGTGTTCCTGCTTTAAGGTCTTGTCCTGCTCCTACCCAACAGTTCTGCCTACAGATGGTGAGTTAAATACATCAAATTGCACTATAAGCAGGTGATCAGCTAGGGATCATTAAGCAACCTGTTAGGTTGGCAGCTTGACCTCTTTTGAGATGGGTGTAATATGATGAAAAACTAATCCAGTCAGCAACAGTTTATTCTAATTCCTATCCAGGCAGAAAAAAAATACAAATAAAAGACTGCTTGGCAAATGCGAAACTAGACGTACGGCATTTCATCTTGGGGAAGGGAACATAAAAAATAAAAATATCAACCCTAAAAGATTAATGTTATTGCCTTTCTTAACTAAGAAATATTAATCAACATGCATCACTTTAAGATGGAGTGAAATCTGTTGCGTCCTGTTTCATTCAGAGAGGCCCGAGAGAGACCGACGGAAGACATAAATGATTGTTGTCGTGCAGGTTCTAAATGACCGCTTCTGAGAAGAAAGAGTCTCACAGCCTTCTGTGTTTTACTGCATTTTAACTACTTCATCATATTTGAGTCTCATTTTCTTTGACAGAAGAGAACTAAGTGAGTTTCAGACAATGGCACTGCTTGGGTGTTCAGCATCAATTAACTTGACTGAAGCCCACTGGCTACTTTGCCCGCCAGATATGTGCAATCATTTCCCCCAAAACGGTTGAAACATCAAGCATATTTGCTGCAGTGACAGTTGCCAAAGTAGATTTACCTTCTTTTTTGCTCTAATCTGTGTGGCCACATCATTAAAAATGACTGACACTGTTAAGGGGCAAGGCGCTCTAGTTGTGTGTTGTGTGCGGTTGCCCGATTACCTGTGTGGATTCATTAAACGAGGGCGGAAATGTAACTGCGCCACGCAACAGCGGTGCCATCCTTGCTTTTCGGCTTTGTTGCCCTTCATCTCATTTCGCACCCTCGCCACCGAGCGCCTCTTGTTGAACAATCTCTAAACTTTGTCAGAAAAGTGCCGGTTTCGTTCCTTTTCAGGCAACCAATCATATGGGTGGGACTCGTCCCCCTGGTGACCTAGAAAATGGAGAAGCTTGTTCTCCCCAGTGTGTCCTGAGCTGTACGATGCAGCAAAAAGAAATGATCACAATGAGGGCCGATGCTATCATACAGTGGGGGTTAGAGCGGTGATGTGTTTTCAAGAGCGCCCCACCGGCGCTTTTCTGCCAGAGAAAATCACTATATGGACACATGGCCTTACTCACACAATCCCTTCCTTCCATTTTTGTTCCAATTTGAACTATTTTCCTTTCTGCTTCTACTACATTCCTACTGGTGTTGCATGACACACCAGTGTTAGAAAGGTAAAATCCCAATACCCTGCTGTTAAAAACAATACGTATCCCCATTTTATTAATACCTGCGCTTTAAGAACGACCTGTTTTAATAGAAGCTGTGTTGCCTTTGAGCTTCCTTGATGTGTAACTGCAGGGCACTGTGTGTGTCCAGCGTTTTGCTTCCACTGCCTGCAGGCATGGTGGGCTTGCCAACGAGTTTTTTTTCCTTCTTCTCATACGCACACTGCAGCTTTCATGGTGACAAAACAAGAGACGCGGCTGCAAATACGAGTGCTCCACCGTCCGCGGTTTGTCCGCGGACAAAGTAGGCGCACAAAGCGAAATATGGTATTACTTCGCTGACAGTCAGGGAAAGCCCACGGACACCACAAAGCAACGTCTGTAGAAAAAAAAAAAAAAAAAAAATCTTTCAAACCTACGCAGGCCGACTGAGCCAACATGTCCAACTTGGCAAAACATCTCGCCGGCAGACACGCCAGCCTGTTCGAAGAATTCAAGCAGTGGCAGGTTAGCGATAGATGACATAATTATAGCATGCCACAAATGTAACTTAGTCACGTGCTATGAAAACAGTTAAATTTAGGTTTATATTTTTAGCTGACTTACTCAACATCCCAGTATGCAAAAGCAGCGTTCACACAGATAACTTTACCGTAATGTACAAGCTGCTTAAAATGAGGTGAGCAAAAGCATTAAAGTGGGTGATTAAAATGTGCTTTTCTCACTTAATTCTGCATGAAATGAACCCATGATAGTCAGCAATGTGACATGTGAAGGTGGAAAAAAATTCACATTTAGGGAGCTGGTTTTAGTTAAGAGGTCATCCGGCTGTCGGTGGATATAAAACACATGATGGTGTAATAATTCACTGTTGTTGTCTTTTGACTTCTTTTCATGCCCCCCCCACTGCCTTGAAGGGACATTGTTTTGTTTTTAATGAATAATAATAATACAGAAAATCTTCCTTGTTCTGTCATTTAATATTTCATTACTTTTCCCAGTGTTTTATGTCCAGTATCATTTTGTCACCATTAAAGCTGCAGTCTGCATGTGAGAGGTCAAGAGTTTTGATATTATACTGAAATATTTCCACAGATATTATATTAAAGCTTTGAAGTTTGGCATTGTGACAACGCTACATGGACCAATAAACATGTAACTTCAGTATTTCAGCATGTATTTAGAAGGTCTTTGGTCCAGAGTTGTTGCTGAGAAAACTTTCTCTAAGAAACTGTCACACAGAGATTGAGAGCTGCCCTCAAGGATGAATTTATTTTTTTTGTGCTTTTGTTTTTAAGGAATATATTAAAATATCTGCTGTCGCGAAACACTCTGAAACATGAGCTAATGTAATACTGTTCTTCCAGAATAAAATGTTCTAGCTTAATTAAACATCGCCACCAATGTTAATATCACGTAAACCGATATATTCCCACAACATTACTTCCTGCTTTATTAAACATCCTCATGTCACTCAGACAAAAAAACAAACAAAAAAGTGACTTATTAATATTATCTGGATCGGCAAACACAATGTTATTGTGGTCACTGTTGTATTGTGAGTAGTGCAAGCATCAGATGAGAGGAAAGCAGAAGAAAGGAGAAATATCTTGAAGTTAATGCTAGATAAATCCACACATATGGTGCACTGCAGTTCCAAGTAAATTATTTTAAATTGGTAGCAGCAGAGATTGCATGAAGCTCTGTGGGGGCACGGGGTGAGGTCCAAACAAAGGAACTAGATGAGTACATTGCAGCGATAATTGAAGCAGCCGCATTGATGGCTGTGAACTCCAGCTGTCTCTTGGACCGAACCTATGGAGTGCCAGCTAATATGGAGCTGGATCAATTACGAAGAGCAGAGAGTGATAAAAACAAAATCCAAATTATAGATCCTTACAGTGGAAGAGGCTCGACTATTGGTTTGTATTCCATATGCTCCTTTTAAATCAATTTAGCATTTTATTTATGGCTTCACAAGAGGAGCGTTATCGATTAAGTCCATGTTGATGGAAACCAACACAGAATTATTAACCGAATCCGTCTTTTGCAAATGTCTTTCTGTCCAGTGTTGAGTATGTTACAGATGATATGATTTCATAATAAGGACGGAGTTTTTAAAATGATTTCACAACCACTAGATTCTCAATACACTTGTGTACAAAAATTAGATCAAGGGGGGGAAAAAAAGGACAGTTTTGCTCCCTTCTATTAGCACACAACAGTTACTGTTATTGTGGATAACCTCCATCTGTACACACCGTCTATGACACACAACAGAGGAAGTCACTCACTCACTTATCCAAAGTCACTAACAACAAGCTAACATCTCCATGATTGGCTCATTACATTTGAAAGCCTGACATAAAAAAAAAAAAAAAAAGGTAGACAGCCGATTGTGACGGAGCCAAAGCTGTGATACATGCTCGCTAACAAGGGAGATGAAACAACAGCAGCAACAAAATAATAGTGGGAGAAAACCCCAAACATAAAATCTAGATAAGAGAGAGCTTCCTGACTTACAGGACAGAGATGGAGAAAAGGAAAACTGCACTTACCAGATGGTGACAGACTCTTTATTCTTAACATTATTCATTTTTTAACTCGCATTTCTTTGCATTTACCTCTTGTCCTCGCTATATCCCGTTGTTCCTTTCCCTTCCTTCTTTTTGCCCTAAACACAAGTGGAACCCATCTGTTCTGATTCCTCTGATGCAAAAAAGGGAATCTCCTCATCAAGCTCCCCCAGCTACTCAGTTTCGCTGTAAATCAACACCCCTGAACACTCCGAGAGGACGGAAATCTCAGAGAATTACACTAGGTGGGGTCTGGGTAAAATTTGCAACCATGTGGAATGTGATTGATATTGATGCCATTTGCGAATTAAACTTCTCGGGGGAAACTCATCACCAAATAATTCAGAAAACCTGCATTTCGCCTGCACCTGAACACCCGCAGCAGCAGTGATAAGGATGATACTGACCTTAATACAGTGTATCCTCTATTTTTTTTTTTTTTTTTTTAGGCTGCAGTCATGTTTGAGGGTAATATAATTTGCTGAGATGGCTAAATGTGAAAAATAAGAACTTCCTCCCTCAGATTAATACTAGAAATATATGGGGTCCAACACTCTAATAGTCTCCTAATTTGTCATTTAATGGATATCAACAGGAAACCTGGCAGGTTTCCACTTTTGACAATATGCAGATGAATTACAATTTTCTCATCACATATATATATAAATTTCTTTTTGCAAAATATCTGCTAAGTCAGAATGAAGGCTTATCTATTTCTACAAATATGTTTTTATGAGTCATCGTCATATCTGGGATCCTCGTGCTGATGAAGTGTGGCTCTTCATAAGTGAAACGCTGCAGGGTAAAACTTTAATGTTCACTGACTGACTGTTTATGAGCCTTGGATGCTTCGCCCATTCCTGACATTTTTTATCACATACGAGTACCGTTCAGGCGACAAGCAACAGAAACGATTACACCACAAAACACATGCCAATTTGTTCCCCTCTCATCATTTTTAAAAAACCTATTAGCGTTGCGATTTACAAGCACGGAGTGGTGACTTCTTCTTTTTCGCGACTTAATATTCAGACTACCAATTTACATTATCTTTTTATGGGGACTATAATGGTGTTCTGTTTTTATCTTGCCAGCTGCCAAAAAAAGTTGAGGCAATTATCGAATGCTAGGGGCTTCCGAGATGTGTTGGGAGTGCGCGGTATCGCGGACTCTGTGATGAGACTTTATGCCCTTCTTCACAGTGTGAGGCAGACATGGATAGAAAATCAAAGTCAAGCTCAAGTCTGAGTGTCCAGTTCTGTGACATTATGATGGTATTTCTGTTCACAAATGATGTTCTCCCTTTGCTTAACAGACTGTGATTTCCTGTGTGCACTGGAGCGTTTTGCCGCTGAATTTTAGACGGTATCGAAGTCAAGCTCCAGTTCCCTTTCAGAAAAGGGTCAAAGGATGGTTGTGCCGGCTAGATGAAGCGGCTGTATAAATGCAGGTGCAGTATTAGACCGTGGCGGCAGACAATTCGGGCATAAATCTTTATTTATCAGTCAGCTTTTATTTTTGACCCGCACCTTTTCGTCAAGAGCTTTGTGTAGTGACCAACGGCATACGATTACGGAATTCGAGCGAGCCAAAGTGAGGTTTATCCGCACGCTAACTGAGCTCAGTATCCATGACACAGTGAGGAGCCAGACGGTCCAGAGGGCCTCAGAGTTAAGCCTGCTCCTCTGCATTCAAAGGAGCCAGATGATGTTGTTTGGCACCTGGTAGGGATGCCAACCCCTCATGTGCATCCCTTTGAATGTATCCCGGCCACGGCTGACTGATAGAACAGCCCACGGCAGGCCCAGGACGTGCTGGAGAGGCATGCTGGAGGGGCTTCCAGCTGGCAGGAGAGCTCATCGGGATCCCCCAAAAGGAACGGCGGCTGTAGAGGAAGATGTGTACACCGCTGCGTTTCTTGTTGACACCTCAAACATGAAGCGAAGAGCAAAAAGGAAGGCATAAAATGATGTTTCGCCTGCCTGATTCTTAAAGATCACAGATACCCTAAAAATACACATCCATATTTGCCTTTTGAAATCTGACCACAGAGCTGTCATGGTATATTTTCGAGCGCTGACCGCGGAGGGTTTTCTTTTCATCTGCACATTAAATCTCACGGTCTCACATTCTGCTTCCTGATGTGCAGCTCAGCAGTCTTTGAAAATCAAAGAAATCGAATAGGAAAAAAAAAACAACAACCTTCTATAACAAAGTCAGCCATTGATAATGTCTGGCGTTGAACATAATCACTGAGCAAGCTCGGTCTAATACTTGCTGCCAAGAAAAGCAGATTTTCCTTTCCATTGTGTTCCGTTGTTAAATAATGAAAACACTGTGGCTTCCAGGTAACTCTCCTGCCACAACTGAAATGGCTGCCATTTAAAATTTTAACAAGTGTCACAGCAATAAGGTTTGTTCACTCAGCATGAACATTTAAACCGTAGCTTTGACTTTTAAAATGTGTACGTTCTGCTCAAAGATGCCTTTGCGTAATAATACAGACTATTCATACAATAATCAATCATTCTACAACACCTGAATTGTGCTCTAAACTACCAATATGAAGGTAATTGTGCCTTGTGTCTACAGTGTTTTCATTTAAAAGGTCGCGACGGCCTTATTTTCCCACTGAGAAGAGCACCATGAGCCCTAAAATATGATGTGCAAACAGTGAGCGAGTGAAGGAAACGGTGATAAACATCATTATACACCATCACTGAGAGCGGGAACACAGTTGTATTATTTCCTCCTCACTCTGTGAACATGGCTACAGGTACAGTATGTCTCGAATAAGGTATGCAGGCAGCGAGGAAATTACCTCCGTCTGTGGTAGATGGAGGTTGAACATGACATCTTGCTGCTCAATCTGGAACAGACCTTAGGGGACAGGTTATTAGTGGGATGCACAATGCAAAGTGAACGAAGGATGGAGGCTAAGTAGTGGAATGAGTGTGGACTGGAACTGTCTTTCTTGTTTCACATGGCCAAGGATGGGCTTTACAAATGGTACTTAAGATCTGTTGTATTTAGATCAACTGATTTAATAATATTCTACACGTGGAATTACGTAAAATCTCCAACAGACTGACTGTAATTGATTCAACTATACAATGCATACAGGTGTTGTCGCTGTGTGCAGATTTAGCAAAGATGATTTTCACTATCAAAAAGGGATTTTGGCTGATTTAAACTTGCCCTATTTCAATGAATGTGGCTATTTTGGTTCGAAACAGGGAATTGCACAAAACAGCATGTGAATAGTGTAATATTGTGGCGACTTCCATTTTATTTTTTTATTTTATTGAAATTAAACAAAGATATTAGCAGCCAGGAACAGCCATGTTGCACACTGCAATGGGGAGCTGCATTAGGATACTTGCTGGTTGACCTAATCAGTTGCGTATTCATCTGTTTTTTGCTTCCATGTGTGAAACTGACTTTCACTACAGTGGTGTAAGGAAATTTAGCAGTTTCCTGTGGATTATTATGACGAAGACAGTATGGTTCACCATTTGGATTTTAGCTGTACTACACAGACGAGGAGCCTAAACAATACCATCCTGAAAGACAACAGTAAACTGTTTTGTTATATTGACTGAGGGGGGAAGCTTTTGCTTCAAAGAGTGGAAGCTATTGATACCAAACTTGGAAACTGTCCATATGTTCACGGATGTGTAGCTGTGTAGCTACAACCAATGAATCTGCCATTGGACCATTTGCTTTGGGAGTAAATTCACCGTTTCCTCAAAACAACAGCGATGCAAAGAGAACACATACATTTTAATGTTCTAAACCAACAGAACAGAGAAAACACTATGGTGCAAAGGTGCCATCACATATAATTATACATCAACGTAACCTGAGGAACAAGCTTGCATCAATAGATGAATCAACTAAATAATTATGCATATGATAATATGCTGTTACAGACAACACAAGCCCAAGAGAAATTCCAATAACATTCTAATAACATGCATAGGGAAATGTCACATTATGCGTGATTGTCATTCCTCCTGATAGCTAGCCAGTGATAACCGTCAATATAGTCAGCGATCAGAGCAAATAGTGAACACAATAACTATTGTAACCTGAGCATACATGTGGAAACAGCTGGCAGAGGCATCACCTGCTCTCCCACACCGGGTCTCCAAACTCAAATAGCAGCTGCATGCTTGAGAAAGAAATGATTTGGATGTTTTGATAGACCAGGATGCACAAACTCATCTCTTTCAAAAAATCTTCACTACACACACAATAGTCTGTCTGGCAGAGAGCTTTGATACTTGTGTTGGGGGTCAATTTGCAGAGTAACAAAGCACAACTGGATACTTCTTTATCGTGCAGCGGCAGTTGATGAAAACTGCATAGTGTGTATCTTGTCATCCTATTCTTCTAATCTGAAAAGCTCGCAGACACTAAACATTTTATTTGGTTTGCTGCTACCCCTCCAGGATGAGCACAAAGTCAACGGAACGCTATCCACAGCATATGTCAGTGATTACACCAGTGTCCTGGATGGCGAAACTTTCCAAAGTTTTATTTTTTGCAAAGCTGCAGGGACTCCTCATTGAATCTCTGCAGCGGATGTAAGAGCGCAATGTTAGCGTGACCGATAGAGCCACAATATCCCGATTAATGGGAAATAATTGAATTGAAATAAAACACAACTCTCCTTTAACCTCGTGTCCTCAGAGATAAACTAAATCAGTATTACTCTGTGACAAACATATTATTCGGTACTAAATGATGTTGGACCTGCACTCTCGTTGAGTCAGAGGTCAAAAGATCCCCTGTCTGAGATAAAGTCAGCGTTAATCCCCACTGTTTCTATTGTCTATAACCGCAAGCCAAGACTTAACATTCAGGTTAAACACTTTATATATTACAGTCTGCTTGCTGTGACCCTTTGTTAGCGGATGTCCTCGAGAAGATTAATGTGGAAGTAATCTTTTGCAATGCAGACATATAGGATTTATCTAAATAGGATTTCCTATTTATATAGGAGGAGACATGTCCTTTGTGAGAGAATACTGAAGTAATTCACTAAATGCTCAGAAACGACCTTTGAAAAAAAAACCCGTTTTCGCCACTACATTGAGTTAAATGCGCCTTGAGTTGAGTGTGATGAAAAAAAATACCACTTTATTCATCACTTTATTTAGCTTTCACTCCATTGTGTGTCAAGTTCTCGACTCACCATACTGACTTACGCTATAATACACATTCTATATAGTCGTCTCAGATGCACCGTACACTCGACCCTTGCTGCTCTTTAAGACTAAGCCGTCGCGTAGTGCTCCTGCAACTGATGCTTTATTGATCTCTGCAGGGAAATTGGCTCTCCGCATGTCTTCCCATAATGTAGACATCAGAATTCACGGTCAGCTGCAGGCGGAACAGGAACCGCCTCGAACACCTTAGACTGCAAACAACAGTTCTCTTTAGCTGCAGTGCAATTTAAATAAATCAATATTTCCTTAAAGTATGAAGGGGAAAAAAAAAAAAAAGTATTGAATACAAAAAAAGTGGAACATTTCCTGACCCTATTGTTGAAAATAGAAGATAATATCACATTTGATTAGTACAGTGTAGGAATAATCTCTCTTCAGCTGCTGGTGCTCTACACTAATGATCTTTGACTAAGTGCTGTGACCTTAACCCCACATTTGAGAACAATAGATGACCTTTATAGGATAAAAATCACAACATTATGTCATCTTTTATATTAATACAGTACTTAAGTAATGGCCTGTGTTGTAACATCACACTATAACTCAACATGTTGACCCTAAATCCCATTTAATTCCAACCCCTGACAATCGTGCAGGAAATTGTAGTGCCAGTGAGAATTTAAAAAAAAAAAAAAAAAGACATATTAGCATTTGCTAGACTGACGCTAAACATGTTGACGGTAATAAGAATACATGTGCTGTCATTACAAAATGGCCTGAATTAAGAAATGATCTACTCTGTACAATCCAAATATGTCAATACATTTTCCGTTAACAAGATTTGATCATCCTTCAGCAAATGTCTTTTTCTTTAAGTCAGATTTCTACATGTAAACAACCTTTTCCTCAAGTGAGACAGCAATTATTTTTCTTTCAATATGCAAACTGAAATAGACTGGGAATTGGTGGAAGAATTAGCTCAGCCAATCACGACTGTGGTACAGTCTATAAGTATTTTAATTGCATCCCCAAGGTTTATTGTACATATCGAAGATACAGTAAATGGGTCCATAGCTCAGAGCAGAATTCTGACATGGTGAACATACATGGAATTAATGATCTGGAATTCATTTTTAGTCTATGAATGTGTTTCATTTATCAGTTGATTTGATCCTTTAACATATTTATTTATTTTAATTTAATTGCCAACAAATATGCAGAGTCAGGTTTGGCTCTGCAGGTGTCATGGTAATGTTGTATATGGTAAAGATCAGGAATCAAATCGATATGGATTCCAAAAACTCATGAGAAACACTGTGACTTCATAAACGTAATAGGGAATGAGGTGCTCAGCTATAATCAAATCTCCAAGCAGCTTGTTGATGCATGTTACACTACTTTTTATTTTTGAAATGTATTTTTCTGTGAGTGGGCAGCTTGTTCTTGCACTCATCTCTGCACTTTGCTAGCCTTCATCTTAACTAGCAGTTATATTGACTTTTGTTAAATGCCAGCCATACCTTGGGTCCTTTGGGAGAAATATAATGAAGCCATTTAGGTCATTTGACCTCTGTGTTCATGTTGGTCATGTTGAAATACGTAATCGCATATGCTAAATGTAATGATGGTAAATAACCAGAAAGTTAAAATTTGTAATATAGAAAGACACTCTTAATGAGAAGGCACTGATATTTTTTTTTTAAGCTCTGCATGCGTCACTCCGCTATGTGCTACCTCACAAGATAGGCAGTGCAGATATCAGGTTTATTATGTAAACCTGACTTGCAGAAAAATAGGACATATGGAATGTGGCCATTCAGGAGGCGATAAGAAGAGAGTCAGATTCAATAGCTGACTCATTCAGGCTGATAAGAGAAGGTTCTGTGATGCATATGGTGGCGACTGGGAACAGCAGTTATGAAAATATACATCTTGAGAACAGTTTTTTTCCTCATATTCTCTGCATATTGTATGATAAACCTATAAGTTGTCCAGCGGTCGCTGACTCTGCTCATTTTCTTTATAAAAATTTAGAGTAATTCAGTGAATGTGGTAGTCAGAAAATAGTCTGTCCAGTGGACTGGAGGCTTTCTACCAAAATGCTGAAGCACTGATGTCATGCTTTACAATAGAAAGTCCATCCAGAGTTTTCTGTTTTTTAGATGATCCCAACCGTCAGAGACATTTTGTGGTTTGCTCTGACCGGTCTTCACTTTGCTTCTTGGTATTTCCTCTGTTGTTCTGAATCTGTATATTTTTAAAACAAAGCTTTAATGCAAATTTTTGACATAGATCCATTATCTATACACCGCTTAATCCTCATTAGGGTTGCGTGGGGGGGCTGTAGTCTATCCCAGCTGACTTAGGGCGAAGGCAGGGGACACCCTGGACAGGTCGCCAGTGTATCACAGGGCTACACTTAGAGACACACAACCAAGCACACTCACATTCACACCTACAGACAATTTAGAATCACTAATTAACCTCAACATGTTATTGGACTGTGTGGGAGGAACCCGGAGAACCCACGCTGCACGGGGAGAACATGCAAACTCCACGCAGAAAGATTCTTGCTCTCATGTTTGTTTCAGCCCTAAAATACAGGGAGTCAGCAAATGCAGTGGAGCAATGACAACACTTTCTCCATAACGCCCTGTGCCAAGTTGTCAGTCTGGCACAGCACAGTTAACCAATCTGCAAATGTCTTATGTCGGTATGAACTGGAGAAGCTAACTCTAATCTCTCACTCGCTCTCTCTCTCTCTCTCTCTTCCTCTCTGCGCTGCCTCCCATCCCATCACCTCAACAAACAGGGAGAGATAATCTGAGCAGAGATTATTGTGAGATTAGTTGTGTCTACTGTACGTTGTGTGTGTGTGTGTGTGTGTGGTGGAAGAGCTAGATTCAGTGGCAACACAAAGTCAGATGATGAGCGGAGGGAGGGGAGAAGAGAACAGGGATGCGGGGATGGATTTAAGGAAGATAAAGGAACAGGTGGGTAAATCCACCGTCAAACATAGAAGGACAGGCGGCCTTACAAAGAGAGAGAAAAAAAACAAAAACAAATAGAGAGTCGGGCAGAAGGCAGACACTGACATGTGGACCTGCCTGAGTGGGACTGGTTATCATTTAAATGTAAATACTTGCCATAACAAGCCACTTATTTTTAATATGTGCTCTGACCTCTACTGTGATTCAAATCAAATCAAACTTTATTTATATAGCACTTGTCATACATAGAGCAACGAAAGTGCTTTACAGCATTGAAAACATTGTCAAAGAAAGAAAAAAGAAAAAAAGACAAGAAAACCCGTCCCTGCCACCCTCTGTGTATACACATACGGCTATGCACACATACACACACTCACACTCTCACCATGACATCACTTAAGCTTTTCATAAAGCGTGCTGAGCCTTTTATTTTACGTTCCTGTACGTATAGAAGGCGGCAACCATACAGTGAATATTTCATAAAGTTTACCCTATCATACATCATTGAACACCAGTAAGCCAGTGCCCTTGTCCCAAAATAGCATCATCCACACAACAACAGTCACAATAACAAAACATCCTGAAGGTCAAACAGCGGTGCAACAAAAGGCTAACATTGCCAGTGTTGACCTTATTAACCCTATTCAGGACTTTTGGGGTCTTTTGGACCCCAGGCCATTCAGTTTAGGTGACAGGTATCCTTTTTTTTTGTTTGTTTGTTTGTTTTTAAGATTTTTATTTTATTTTTTTAAATATAAAAGGAGGGACATTTGTCATGCATTTGGAACCAAAAATACATCAACTTATCAGAACATTTATTTAACATCGTATAAAAGTCTATAATGAATACCAACAAATATTTTGCACATATTCTTTCTAGGAGTCCAATGGACCCCGAAAGACCTTCTATGTATGGAAACATGAAAGTCCTGAATCGGGTTAAGCATCCGTGATGAATCCTGTCCAAATCAAATACACTGACTTTTTCGTCATTGTTATAGTATTAGTTTGCTGTTTGTGCCGTCATTTATTTTCTTCCAGTCAAAGCAATGTGCCTGTGCAGTGCCACAACAATCTTTGGCTTCATTTTAGCTCACTTAAATATGCTACCAATGAGTTCTAAAAAGTGCGGTGTGCAAAATTTGTTTAACGGTGAAAGGAAGCAGATATTGGAGCAGGAATGAATTATGATGTCCGAGTCTATATGGGAAAAGAAAAGAAAAAAAAAAATCTGTGAATTCTTTGTTCACAAATGAAGTGAATTCCCTCTTCAGTCTATCTTTGACGAACCGGGACAGTCTGGCTTGCATCCTTGCGACATAATTAACTCTCCCATTATTGCTTTGTCTTCTTTTCCAGTTTGAAGACTCACAAACGAGACAGTTCCAATCAATTTCTGCGCTTCTCTGTGGCAGCGACGCAGAAATGCTTTTGTTTGACCCAAGAGTATTTCACTAACTCTTTAACCCCCTCCTTTTTTT
>NW_007579790.1:0-42716 GCF_000690725.1 Stegastes partitus
CACCAGCATGCACAGCCTTTGTGTTTTCTTTCACTCACCTTGCCGAGGGTCTGTGAGTTGGCGAGACTCTCCGAGAGACGAGGGTAGGTATAGGAGCTGTATGGATGGGCCTGTGGAGGGTTCTTGAACGCCCCGCTGGCTGCATAGGGGACGTTTGGCTCCTGCAGCCCGGAGCCTGACCGGGATCGCTGCCTGATGGCCGGCGTTGGGCTGGTCTGGGTCACGTAGGAGCTCTTAGGTCGCTTTTCGTATTCGTCCCGCAGGCCGCCGTAACTCCACTCGCTGTCCGGGTAGTTGATCTGCTCGCTGTGCAGGGAGGCACGAGATGGCGTCCCGACGGAAGTGTCCCGGTAGTCCTGGCTGGACGAGCCACCCACCGACGCCCGGTAGTAGCCGCTGGAGCCCACTCCGCTCCCAACTGTGGAGGCCACCTCATCGGCCGAGCGCCCTTTGCTCTCCAGGTAGGTGTGGTAGTCCGGGGGAAGCTTGCCATAGTCTGATTTTTGCGGCATGGCGTCCGGGTAGAAGGGGCTGCGTATGGGGTGCGAGTGGCCATTCTGCTTGGTGAATCGATAGTGCCTCCCAACCGCCCAGTCGCCATCTATGGAGAAACTTGGCTTGCTGGGATCCAGAGAAAAGTCCCTGCTGGAAGTGTCAAGGTCACAGGAGTAGCGGGAGTAGTAGTGGTTGAAGCCGTTTTCCTCTGGAGCAGCTGGATGACCGCTGCCCGAGGGTTTGGAGCTGCTTCCGGCCTGATGGGGACCCGGTGGACTCTCTTTACGCAGGGAGTTGGATCGCGTTACCGAAATGTTGTCGAACTCCTCCAGCAGGCCGTTAATGGATGCATCTTTGGGCGGCCGGTTCCCTCGGACGATGGTCTACAAGAGGAACAAAAACATTTACGCTTAACATACAAGAGAGCCTGGTGGAGGACAGTCTGATGGAGGTAGCCCCGATACTGTGGGTTGCAGTACATTCAATTTCAGTTGAATCATTCTGGCTGAAAACTGAATGAGATGAATTGAAATTCCTGTTAAAAATTAACTTTCAGTGAAGTACAAACACGTAATTTCAGGCTGGAATTTCAATTCATGTGTATCAGGGCTTCGTGACAAGTATGAAATTAACCCTCTGAACCCTCAACAGTTTCTGGGCGGGTTTTTGCTCATTGTGGACTCTGTTTTTACTGCAATATAAAGTCCTGCACCTCTGTGGAAACAGCAAAACCATGACTAGTAGTGGAGAGAACTCAAATGGAATATAACAAAGGTATAATGCCTCAAATCATAAAATGATTGAGTATTTAATTTACCAAAAACTGTAGAAAAAAAACAGAAATAACATGTAAAACATTTTTGCATGTGCCCATAGGTGTTACAAATACTGGGGAGAAATATTAGCTTTACCTATGATAAATAATTTACTATTTCCATTTTTTAAATTTGTTTCCATACCTGTCTCTATTCTGTGTTAACACCGCCTGCAGTTCAACCAAGAACTGCCTATATTTCACTTTTTGTTGTAGCTGAGTCACTAATGCGCAAAATTTTTGTTTTTTGACACTGTCTGGTGAGAGTTAACGGTTTATTTTTGGGAAGTCTTTAAATGAAACTTGTAGAATAAAGTGATTCTTATGAAATATCACAATTTTATGCTTAGATTTGGGTACATTTTTTGGCCGATCAGTTGCTTAGGATTGCTGGAAAGTCTCTACAAACAGATGTTTCACCATCCTGGATGTGTCTTCCAACAACTTGCTGATAACACTATTTTAGAGCCACACTGCTTTAAATTTACTGCTCAGGTGTGTTTTATTTGCTCGTCAATCTCTTTAATTACTTACACAGCCTGCAGTTCAACCGAATAGTCCCTTACTTTTTGTCACATGATTGTTGGTCGCAGCTCAGGGAATCAGAGCTACTCAGTTAAGCCAAGGAGTGAAAAATCTTGTTTGTTTTCTATAATCAGGTGCAACTGTTCTATTTTTTGATGAATTTTTAAGTGAAACATGGAGAATTTTGTTGAAATATCACGATTTAAAGCTTAGATGTGGTTAAGTTTTTCACATTTAGTTCAAGGACGATTGCAAAGTTGGAAATCTGTAGATTCCTTCTGTTTTTACAGTTTTTGGCTCAGGTGATTGGTGCAATGTTGTCATTTCTCTTAAAGACCACCTGCCTTTCGAACCAAGCAGCAGGTTTCGGGGGTTCAGAGGGTTAAACATCACTTGCAGTAAATGAACGCCGGTATTTGTCTCTGAAAGAACAGCAGGCATTGATCTGCACAACCACTAGTTGTTGTGAGCCGGGATGCATGAAGATAAATGCTGGGAGACCTCAGATGTTAAAAGGAAACCGGTGGTGGATTGAGCGAGCTAATTCCTGCCCCATTTCCCTCGCAGCAGATTAGCTTCATTTTCAGTGGGCTGATCAGGAAGCATTAATAGTCGTGGAGTTTGGTTTTTCCGTGCTCGTGAGCACACCAACATGCGCTTTGGTGAGGAAGACGAATGAACACACATGCTCACATCTGCTTCAAAGCAAAGGCAGCTTTAACATCAGGGGTGCTGCTTATCCCCTCCTACCTTGTGTTAAGCCCTTTACATGGCTGTGTCGTGAGTCATGGTGCTACAGCGGCACTTCTTCAACTACAATCTGTGTGCATGTGTGCGGTTTGTGCAGCGTGGACGGCGAGGCTTCCAAAAATTCACAGGAGCGACGGCAAAAAACCGGACGCGCACCTTTTATCTGCCACTTGCAGGAAACACAGCGCGTTAGAACAAAGGAAACATGTTGCGTGACTGCTGAGCGCTGAGAGGATTTATTTGAATTTCAAACTCTTACATAATCTATGCGC
The DNA here is from genome assembly GCF_000690725.1 of Stegastes partitus. NCBI lineage: Eukaryota > Metazoa > Chordata > Actinopteri > Pomacentridae > Stegastes > Stegastes partitus. Next base: position 2,857 of record NW_007579790.1, read on the forward strand.
GAGCTATTTGTGATGATCAAACACATCTGACTGTACTGCAGCGGTGTTTCCTTGAGTTACAGACTCTGTGTACATCAGGTATCAAATCCGTGCAAGTCAGAGCTCAGCTGGTTGTAAATCTTTACTTCCTTTTACATCCTTGGTGCACTTCATGTATTTATCCATCATACTTTAGGTATTTGCACCACTAAAAATGACCTACAATCTGTGTTTCTAGATTATATCTGCTTTATTTTTGGACATTAACCTTACAAGTGGCTGTCCTCTTTCGCCTGTTTCAGCATTTTAAGCTTTTGTTCCTTTACACATTGATTTTACAACTTTTATAGTCTCTCTATATTTATATTTCATATTGTCTATCATATTTTTATATCATCAGTCTGCACCTAATTTGTTGCTGCCTCCCTGACAACACGTACAGCACTTCAGCCATCTCAAATTGTTCTTAAATGTGCTATTAAAATAAAATTTGATTTAAAAATGTGTTGTCTCATGTGACTGTTAAACACATGTCAAAATCTTATTCCCAAAGATTATATTTTTAAATATAAAATGAACCAGTTTCATAACGCTGTAGCAATAATAAGTTGAAGATGAACTTTTCTACAGCACGTATGTTCCAAAGGGACAGTTTTTTGATCCCCACTGCATCAGTTTTACATTATAAACGTATATTAGATATGTAGCTTCCAGGTTGACTCATTTATTGGTTGGTAAGTAAAGCTGTAACAAGTCAATTAATCTAACAGCTGCCAACTATTAACTGGTTTAAGGGAAAATTCTCGCATTCCACCTTCTAAAATTTAAATATTTTCAGATTTATTTCATCTTCTGTGACAGTAATCTGAATATTTTTGGATTGTGGACAAAACAGGACGTCATCTTGGGCTTTGGGAAACACTGATTTTTAACAGTTTTCCGACACTGCAGTGAAAGTGTGTGTGTGTCAGCTGATTCCTTCAAAATGAATCTCAAGACTGATTTAAACGGTAAAAACTAACGAACCACAACTTCTACAATTCTTTTCTAGTGTCACGTCAGAGCTTAGAACTTGATGTTAACTGCAGCCTACCGACGCTGTTAGCATGTATAATTGTTAGTCACTTCCATCGCCGTGTTTGTTGAACTCTTGTCACATCAGCAGGTTCTCGGAGCCCCTGACAGCGCTCACGCCTCGCTGTCCGTCACACAGCTGTCATACTTGTCTCTGCTGTGGTTTGTCCGTGTCACATGTGCTGAGGCAGAAAACCCGGAATAACCATCAACTCTCGGCAGCGTTGTGCTGGCACAGGGATACATCAAGACGCCTTCTACCTGCAAACTGCCGCTGCAGACCGACTCCCCTCCTGTCAGCTCGTTCATCTACGAGCTAGACGAGGCTACAAACGCACTTCTTAATCTGTTCCTGCCTCTTTGTTTTGAAGTGAAGGTGGAGTATGCAATTCTAATTCAAAACAGTTTTTCTCAAATTCAGTGAGTATATCCGGTTTACCAGCTGCCTGCTTGAAAACAAATCTGCTGTTTGTACTCAGTCTTTGTTCTCTAACTGGGAAAAAGAGGCTCCGACTGATTCACACAACCCAATAAAAACCTGTCCTGTTCATGTTTGGGCTCAGGCAGCAAGGAGGACGGTAAATATTGCACATGTTGACTATCTCAATATGCTGACTAGCTAATTATCAACAATCTTTCTCCAGACTCCATCCCTAAAGTTCCTTTCCAGTCGCTGATTTAACCCCCCAAAAAACTTGTAATGGAAAAATACTGCACCTGCATGAAGAATGTCAAAGCAAGTTTCACTAAGTTTCATTGAAGCTGAGTGGAAAGGTTACAGGCCCAATGAGAAGAAATGTGTTCTCATAACATCAAGGTAAAAGATTAGTGATCGTACATGGGAAGAAGAAGTTGTTCATGGGAAGAAGATTATAGGGAACACAGACTTGTTGCATCCCATGTCTTTAGACTTCTTGATGTCTGATCCAATGAGTTTAGTCTTCTAATAATGTCTGTGGATGAGTGCACCCTGTAGCCCCAGCTGTTGTTTTTCAAGCATGGGATTGTTATACTACCATTGGAGTAAAGACCACGCCTGTACATGTATAAGAATACTATGCTGCCTGCACTCATGTGTACTCTCCTGCAGACTGCTTGCATTCTGTATGACCTGTACCTTCAAAGCTTTGAATAAAACAAGATAAAGACAACTCGGACTACTGGACTTTATTAAGATCATAGAAAATTTCCACAACAAACTCATCTCTGTGTATGAAAGCTACACATTTAGAAGATTTCTTCCATGAAAATAATGTCTTCCTGTCGTAGATGTAACTCTACATGGTTGCTGGCTCTAGAACGTGCAGCTCTATGAAGTCTTTGCCTCTCTTACTGCAGCTTAAGCACACCAGCTCACCTACAACTCACTTAGTGCTACACAATGGCAAGTTCTAATATTGGAGTAATTCAGCCCAGAAAGCTCCAGTCTGCCAGCCGACAGGATTGGTTCTTTAGATCAGTAACGTGAAACCAAAGAGTCTGTTTTTAAAGCTGTCATGAGTCCACTGTAGTTTTAAGGTGCTCAAGTGTGTCTTCCAGCAAACAAAAAAAAACTCCTATACATGTATGTTTACAAGGTGAAAACTAGTTTTTCATGAGAGCAGGTCTTTAACTGCTTGTCCCTGTGAATCAGTGCAAACTTGTGTCAGGGTGCATTAAATGCAATACTTCCTGACACTGGACGCTTGATGGCCGCACGACTCTGCAGTGTCATAACTGACAGGCGCTCTTTAATCGATGCAGGAGTCAAGACACAAACATGGGCAGCAGCTGATTGGATGCTTCACTCGGAGGCTGCCCGCTGCTGGATTCCAAACCAGGCCAACATAAGCCATGCAGCTGCTGAATCCGTCTTCATTTTAGCAGTTAACTCTAAAGTTCTCAGAAGTTTCCAGAGGCATCGGACCACGCGCTACACTTCTCATTTACAACAAGTAGCCAAGACTTTAACGCTATGCAAATGAAGATGGTGCAACTCGGCACCATGTCTTTCGAAAAGCAGCTCAACTTTCATAGACAATGAAGTGCTAAAATACTCTTTCAGCAAAAAAAAAACTAGCAAATCACACAGACCTCACCACAACATTGAGACCACCTGCACTAATATTGTGTAGCTCTGTTGCAGTATAAATAAAGGTGGTGTGGCACCGGGACACTAGTAGCGGATCATTTGAGTTATTTGGTTTGCAGGATGGTGCTTCAGTGGATCAGTTTTGCTGCAGTGCATCCTGTAAATATGTGAATTTGTAGTTTTGGAGGCAAGTTGGGCTCCTGGTCGTGGTCCTCGAGCTGTTTCTGAGCAGTTGATTTCAGATAGCGGTCTGGACTGATGTTTTGGTGGGTGCTACATGTCAAAGGAACCTCCACATGAATGCAGGAGTCAAGGGTTTCCAGCAATATACTGCATTATTCACCTGTCATTGGTTTTAATGTTGTGGCTGGCCGCTGCAGCTACCTATGAGATCATGTAGCAGGCAGCTTCTCGCTCGGTGTCATTATTGAAATAAAGGCATGAATAAATTGTGCACATTTCCATGGTAACTGCCATTTTCATGTTCCACAATGACAGTTTGTAACTTGCACCTGATAGTTTTCCTTCTTTTTTTTTTGTTTCTGCTGTACTCAACCTTCATTCTGAAAGAAATCTCTCTCCACAAGCCTCCACTATTACTAACAGCGTTCCTTTCACACATCACCTCTCCCTTCTATTTCGCTACACCTCCCTCCTCCTCCTCCTCCCTCCTTAACACTCCGCTTGTTCTCCTCTGTTTGAAAGCTATGGGCTGTTTGGTGCCGTGAACTGGAACCCAAGGTGAAACGGCCTATAAAAGCAGCGAGTGAAATCTGGCTGGAAAGCCGAGGCTGCGGGACGGACGCTCTTTTAAAGCATCGCTGAAAGGAAATCTATCTCGCTTTGGACAGATGTTGCAGTACACAGAGCAGGCTTGAGCTCACATAAAAAATAAAAAAATCACAAGACACACTCATGAATAAAGTCACATGGGTTTGCTCTTCATGTTCATTTTCCTTTTTCAGACTCTCACAAGCCACGATATCACCTTCCCAGCACAACTATCTGAATATGTCCACTGCAGAGATGTCGCACAATATAAAAAGCTAGACGTTTTTTTTTTGACAAATCATTCAATTTCCACAACTTCACATTTGTAGCTCAACTAAAAGCACAAAAACAGACAGCGATGTAAATTTGATCCGTGCATCGTTTCTGTGTGTTTTCGCTCATGCCACGATGCCCAGTGAGGTCTATATGTCACACAGAGCACTAAAGATAACTATCTGGAAGCATTATTTACTCTCTGAAGGTCGCCTCTGTGTTGCGGAAGATTTCTAAAGACTCGGCACGGATCTGTGTGTAAAAATGAGGCTTTGTGCACAGTTCACCACCTAATAACGCAGCTAGTGATCGAACAGGAGAGATTCAACGTGTGAAAGTTCACAAAACACTTTTAATATTTTGCAAAAGTATCAAAGTGTTATCTGTGATGGATTGTCAGAATGAGTGCAAGATGGTTTATAATACTCAATTCCAGGCAGTTTCTAAGTCTTTGTTGCTCCTCCTTGCTTATTTTTACTCAGCAAAGGCTCATTTTTCAATTCCTGCACCTCTATGGATAACTTAAGAGTATCTTTAGTGCAGTAAAATATAAATGCAATGTCATTAGTCATTAAAAAAAAGTGATTATTTTACCAAAACAGAAAACACCTCGAATTAACATGTACAACTTTTTAAAAAGTTGTTAGATGTTATATACTAGAAAAAAAAGAAAAACAATGGAGTCTCTACATGCTACAGATATTTAATATTTGCATTTTTAATTTGTTTCTATACTTGTCTACTATCTGCTCCATGTGAACAAAGCCTGCAGTTCAGCCGAAGTGTCTGAATTTTTTGTCAGATGACCGTGGGTCGCAGCTGAGTCACTAATGACCTCCCAGTTGTGTCGAGTAGTGCAGAATTTTTAGTTTTTTACAGAATCTGGATAAAGCAGACAATGCAGTTTTGGCACATTTTATAAATAATAATAATAATATAATAAACTTTATTTATGGAGTGCATTTAAAAACAAATGTTACAAAGTGCTTTCCAATAAAAATAAATAAAAATAAGATAAAAGTAGAAAGCATACAGATAGAACAAGAAGCTATAAACATAAAGCTCTCCGATAAAAATGTGTTTTAAGAAGTGACTTAAAAGAGAGCACAGAATCAGTCGACCTGATTTTCAGATGAGACCAGCAGTATTAAAAAATTCTAAAAATCGATCTTCTAGATTTGGTAAATGTTCCCAATGGATCTGCATGTCAGAGATGAACAGGCCGAGGATGTTTGAAAATTTTTAATCTGATGATTTTTTCTGTTTTTACACTTTCTAGGTCTGGTAAATCGTGTAATTTTGGTGATTTTTAAAAATATAAGATGTCTTTCAAACCAAGCCAGCAGGTTTTGGGGTTTAAAGGAAGTTGCTGCCTTCATCCATCACAGAGATATTATTACAATTCTACAGTTTCATTTAGCAGATGCTTTAATCCAAGGCGACGTACATCTGAGAGCAGATACGACACAAGCAAGGATCTGGTCAGAAGAAAACCATCTAGATAAGATGATAATAGAGCAAATTAAAGTGTGACAGGGCGTTGATGCCAATAGCAGGCCGTGTGGGAGGTAGTAGGATATTATTGTTGTTTTATTTTTTGTTTGTTTGTTTTCAAATGTGTTCACTGAAGAGCTGGTCTTAAAGACTGAGAGGGAGTCAGCAGATTGAACAGAGTTTGGTAGCTCGTTCCACCATCGGGGAACCACAGAGGAGAAGAGTCCAGCTATCGACCTCCGGCCCTGTTGTGGTGGTTCTATCAGGAGGTTTTGTTGGTCGAGCGTAGTGATCAGGAGGGAGCGTAGACCTGAATGAGAGAGGTAGCAGGGAGCTGTTCTCGCTGTGGTTTTGTAAGCGAGTGTCAGGGTTTTGAATTTAACGCAACTGGAATATTAAAAACATGAGTTTCAATCGTGTGACTTCCAGAGGGTTGAAAATAAGTTGATATCAATAAAAACCGCTCGCAGGCTGCTGCACTCATTAGAATTACTGTCAGGCGACGAGCTTGTGAATGGGGCCCTTTGTGCTAAAATGAGGCCGAGTCGCATCGCGTTACGCTGCGTGGACGTTGGTGATTCAGAACTAATTCGATTGGCGTACAACAGTAGGGAGCGTCGGCTATCTCATAAAACATCATCATCTCCGTTCGCTTCATAATCAATAAGACTGTGTCAGGGAGCGTGACAGGTACAGAGGCTGGAGAGAGTCGAGGCGGCGGATGAAGCCGAGGAGGTGACGAGGGCGCAGAGGCGAGCGGGAGACAAGGTTAATTGTGTGCCAAATCACTGTCAAACGCTCGGCATCAAGCCTGGAAATCTTCCCATTAATTTGAATTAGGGGGCTGATACTGGCCTCCGCGCACCCCTCCTCTCCTCCTCCGCCTCCTCCCCCGTCTTCCCCCCTGTCCTTACAGCTCGGTGAGCCTTGTGCACGGGTCGTGTTCGGCGGCGGCTCTGACAGCAGCCATATTTCACCAGCGTGCGGCGTTGGCCTGTCCTCTAGTGATAAGCTGTAATAGATCTACTCTGTTCGACTCGCCGCGGCCGGCTCAAGGTAAGCACAGGAGAGAGGAGGGAGACGGGAGGAAATTAAAGCAGAAGGAAGGAGCAGGAGAGGGAGAAGAAAATGAGGACGAGCGCGTGAAGACGATACAGTAGAATAAGAAAGGTGGGAATGGGAATCCCTGGCTCCCAAAAACGAGGCTCCTGTCGACTGGATTCTCTTATTTGCTGCAGTTTGCTTGTGTTGTGTCACAAATACAGTCCAAGTTAACATGACTTCTCCATTTATTTTACTGCTTTATTGTTGTTTCTTTCCAGACAAACAGTCATATATGTTAGATTTGGCAAATCTGGTCACTGTGGTAACCCAGAAAATGGAGGAGCAGCTTCAAAAGCATCATATTTGAACCTAAACTTAACCTCACAATCTCTTTGCCTAAACCTAAGTAAGCTTCTAACGTGTAGTTAGTGTTGAGAAAGTGGCGTAGAAATGAAAACTGACAGTAAACAACGACTAAGAACTAAACTTAATGGTAAGAATAATGGTTCTAGAAAGGACCTGAGTTCTGTACTGACTTATGACTCCATCCTTACTGCTCTAAAAAGCCATTAAACTTACTTCCACTGCTTAATAAAATTTAGAGCTGCAAGATAAAAAACATAATTTTCTGATTTAGTTCATCTTTTAAGTTGCAAACATAATTTAAATGGGTTGAGTTTGACATAATAATGTTATTGTGTGTAATTTAAAGTGTGGGAAATTGTCTTAACAGCTATAAAAAATAACATGAAATATCTGTAAAATAATTGGAATTCGCTAATTGAAATACAATAAAAGAGTATGTTTATGTCCAAACATTGAAAAAAAAAAAACTACTTAAAAAAAATACTGAGGACATTATGTACAGGTTTGTCTTTTTTTGTTGGTGTAAATTAATATTTTGTTCTGTAAGTTCACTACATATTATCTGTAGTTTAAAAGGGGAAATCAGTGAAATAATAGTTTCAAAAAATGGTTTACAGTTTTTCTAATTTTATTTCATATGACGCCAAATTTCTGCACAATAAAAATGGTTCCATAGATTTAAATATAATAAAAAATAATAATAAAAAAATAGTAATAGTGTAATATTTTAAAATCAAACATATAATATTTCTTAAAAAATTCACATTTTTGTTGTGGATATTATTTACAGTTTTGTACAGTTATTTTTCTTATAGTTAACAATTAAATTAAACTAATACATTTATCTGTGATTTACGTCATATTATCTGGTATTTGTCAAAATGGGGAAAATCTGTAAAATAACAGTTTGAAAAATCTTTTTTTTTTTTAAATTCACTACTTAATATATATCCCCTTTATTTCAAATAACGATAAATATCTGCATATCTTTTTTTTATTGGTTTACCTTTTGGTGAGAAAATTCGATTTTAGTTGTATAGGACGGGTTTTTGGGAGACATGAGAAGATGAAATGTGGAAAAACCAAAAACCAACGAGGATGGAAAGTCAACAGAAAAGCAGGAGAAGAAACTGAGAAGCAGCTGTGAAGAGTCGGAGGAAGCTGAGGATGGAGAAGCAGCAGCGGAGGGAGTTGAGTGTCGTAGAAAGGGAGCCATGAAAAATGAGGCTCGTTGGGAGATAAGGGGGGATTAACCTTGCTGGTAATGAAGGGAGGGAGTGATGGGAGGATGGAGGCTGTGGAGAGGCTCAGATAATTAATGAGCTTGCCCTTCCTGTGACTCCTCGCTGGAACCCTGGTTTGGAGGCTTCGCTTCACTGGACGGCAGAGTCCCGGGACGACCGAGGAGGAGGAAGAGGAGGAGGAGGAGGAAGAGGAGCAGCATCCCAGCTCCTCTGCACCGCCGTTCGTTTCATTCATTTAACGCTGATTTCATGGCGACAGACGCAGCATCAACACGATGCATCGCAGCATTTATAGCTGCTGCTAATCGCCAACATCCGTCCAGAGGAGGACGGTTTCATTTAAGTCCAGAGCCGCTGAATAAGCAGATATCGAGATAGCTGCACTTTGAAAGCAAGTGAAGTGAAATCACCGATATTTATAGAGCTCATTTAACACAACAGACATGCAGCCAAAGTGTTTTCTGATGGAAAAAATCTGATTACAAAATTACCTCATTAAGGTTAAAACTCTGCAATATCACAAACTTCACAAACGTAAATGACTGATGTTAATATCAACGTTAAGTCCCTGTAATAATATTAAGAATATAAATTTACTTGATTAATTCTAATATCTGGGTTAAAACCACACAATATTATTTGCTATACAGTTTTAAATAAAAAATAAGGTTAAACCAAAGTGCTTCACAATAAAACAAAACTCAAGTTACACAAATATTTTTTTAAAACAATATTAGAAATAATAATTAAATAGTTAAGTTTTTGTTGTTGTTTTTGTAAGTAACTATAATATTAAATATATATATATATATATATATATATATATATACTATACAAATAATGTATACTGATTACCTGGTTAACTTCAAAACGTCTGCAGAATTCAAGCGAATTTTGTCGATTTCTTCGTTTTAGCTCCACAAAAGCCTTCAGTAAGTGCTGAAAACGTCTGCTAAGTTTTAAATAAGTTAAAACCTTTTCAGACGTGCTGAGTGAAATGAAGTCGGGCTAAATGTGTTTCTATTTCTTGACATCTTTGAGGTGATGTTTAAATTGTGATTTAAAGCTCGCTATGCTGCCAAAAAAGAAGGTTTTCTTAGTCGCTACAAGGAATGCGAGGCATGTTTTTAAAAATGTGGCACTTGGTTTCGCCACACACAGATTCATAGGAAAAAAATAGAAAGTATCTGTGATCTGGAGGTTGTGCTTGAATAGTTGTTTTTTTTCTGGACCCAGAACTATCGAAGTAGAAGTTATGCTGAGGACAAGTGCTTCCTGTCTCATCTTCCTTAGCGTCACATACACTGGACCATCCTTTACCAAAGGAACGGAGGTAACACCGTCCCACAATTCCTTGCAACAGCAACATTAAAAGCGATGCACCATCCACTGCTGCATGGTGCTTTGAGTTGGATGTTTTCAGCGCTGCGCTGCTTCACATCTCTGCCTGACCTCATGATGTTTCCCATCAAGGTCAAGAAAAAGAGTTTAGTAGAAGACTTGAGTCCCCCAGTTGGCGAGCGCGACGTCGGCCAGTTAGCGCATCATGACGTCAGCAGGATGAGCTCCTATATAGTCATATGAACTCTTTGCCGCTGATGTTTACCCAAAGTCACGTCTTGGTGGCAAAACAGGGCATCCCAGACCTCCCTCTCCACAAAACGTTTTCCTGTTCCTCCTGGTGGATCCCCATGCCAGATGAGTTATGCAACCCCTCCGGCGAATTCTCGGTCTACCCCGGCGTCCCCTGCCAGTTGGACGTCCCCCGGAAAAAACCTCCAAAGCGAGACGCCCGGGAGACGTCCAAATCATACGCCAGAACAACCACAGCTGCCTCCTTTCAAAGACGAGGAGCAGAGACTCGACTCGAGCCCTTCATCGTATCTTTGAGGCTGATGCCTGCCACTCCACGAAGGAAGCCGTACGGATACAACTCGAGGCAACAGCTACTTTTGCCAAACCAACAATCTAAACACAAGCAGCAACCACAGAGGCTGAACAATGAAGCCAACGTGGAAGGAAATACCAGGAGTGTTGCACCTTATTTCTATTTCTTAGATCAGCATGATTGAATAAAGTGTCTATCTATCTATCTATCTATCTATCTATCTATCTATCTATCTATCTATCTATCTATCTATCTATCTATAAACTGCAGTTCCTCGACTGTCCACTTGAGGCTTCCCCAACAGTGAGTCGATCGCCATAGACCTCCATGTTAAAATGTCCAACTTTATACCAGAAATAAACCTGTTTAGAGTCTGGTGCAAGAACAGTTTTGGTCTCTAGAGATAATTTACCTGTTCATGACATCTGTACAGGGGGTGAATTTTTATATAACTCTCAAATTTAAATTGCATTAAGTCCTCAGCTCCATTCAACAGCAGCAGGAAACCTATGCAGCTATTCCAACCACTTCATTAAATGCAAGGATGCAAGTTTTTTGTTGTTTTTTTTTTAATCCAGTAGTTTACAAGTTGATCAACTATTTTAGCTGCAAACAACATTTTGACGTGTTGGATTGATGTCACAACTACTTTCATTTAATACTCACAAATATGCATGAGTGGATTTAAAACATAATTCAAGTTGATGAAATTAGCTCGATAACTTCATCTTGATCAGTTCCCTCCACTTTAAGATGATAGTGGACGCTGTTTTTGCACAAATGTTCCAACAATCTGCACCTTAACTGTATATATGCGTAAATATGTTGAGGTTTTTTGTTGTTTTTTTAGAGGTTGATCTGTTTTTTTACTTTGATATTTACTTATCTATGACCCTTTATGTATCTCTTTTATCTTTATATTACTCTTATTGTATTTCTGTGTTTATTCTTGGGCGGGAAACGTGCATGTAACGAAAATGAACTTCACCTCGGGGATAAATAAAGTATTTCTGATTCTGATTCTGACTACCGGACAGTCACACTGGAGCATCTTAATTGTTGAAATTTGTCAACTTAAAAACTAGAGTTCATAGATATAGTCACTAAATTCGTAACACTTAAAGAAAACATTTTGAATGCCAGTGGAAACAACCTAGTTTTACAAATATGTCAAATTAAACCTTGTGTTTATGCTTCCTATCATTCAGGTGGTAATTAAAGACAGAGGAGAAGCTAATTAACCCGACCTAGAAGTTGTCATAACGATGCAAAGTGTTGCATTTATTGTTTTTGTTGAGCCTAAATATGATTTTTTAGAGTGTATGGGGGGGAAGTCATGGAGGGTTTGTTCATCTTTATGCACAAAATCCAAAGATTTTCTCCTTCTACTCTGGATTTGTTGGTATTTTATAGATGACTGATGAATCCTAACACTCGATATGTTGCATTAAAGTCCAGGTTTCAGTGTAAATGCACCTGCAACACTCCCAGCGTCTCTTCCTGCTTCACAAAAACGCACACGAGCTGCAGCAGAGCGTCGCCTACTCAGCACACCCACTCCCAAATCCGAGGCCCGCCACGACACGAACCACATCTGAATCACGTTCTCTTTTCTTTTTTTTAGACTCGGATGTGTTTGCTGACACGACGTGAACAGAATCCTCCTTCCACTCCTCAACACTCTGCTGCTCTCTCTCCTTCCTTTGTGTGTTAAATCTCTGTGAATCACGACTGCAGGAAGCGAGCATGCGTGGGTATTTAGGCGCTCACTTCTTCTTCTTCTACTGCTGCTGCTGCTGCTGCTGTTCCTGAAGTGCAGTATCGTTCTGCATCGGTGACCAATTTGTGAACAGAAGCTTATTCACTGCTGTCTGAGGAAGATAATATCAAAGAGCCCTTGAGACGGCAGATAAAGAGACTCCTCGCGACTCTCCTTCGAGTGCGTCGAGGAGGACTGAACGACCTACAGCGCTGATTAATGAATGATCAAATGAAGCACGGCGGCTGATGCACAAAGAGCGGAGATACTGTTTGTAGAAAATCATTGTTTCTTGGTGGTGATAAAATAAAAAAAAAAACAACAACAGCTCAGTTTTTTAGTCTGATGTGGATGACATCATGCAGGACAATGTAAGAACAATGCAGGAACCCACAGTAGATTAAAGCAGATAATCTCTCACGGTTCAGGTAAGTGCTGACTTTAAATGGTTCTTATCCTACAGCGCCCTCTGCTGGATGGAAGCTGTAACAACAGCTCAAGCCAAAAAGCTATTTATTACTCCCAGAAGTAAACAAAAAAAATCAAACATTTAACCTGAAAACTCTTGTGGAGGAGCTGCGTCTAGGAATGCCTGTTTTTTTTTTTTTTTTGGACATGATCTGGTGTTTTTGATAAATTTTAGAAAAAGACACTGATGATTTTGATTAAATATTTTGATTTTAGGTTGGACTCGGTTACTTTTCCTGACAGAAAACGTCACACATTGCCACAGTTTTCAGCATATTACTATAAAAACAAGACATTAATAATCCATAAAGCCTTTTTGTGTCACGAAACTTGTCTGATTATATTATATATTTATGCAATTTGAACAGCAAACTGCTCCAAAACTTGATCTGGAATTATTAAGAGGGGAATACATTCAGTAAGACATTTATTTTTGAGTTTCTACACTAAACTCTGGTCCACACATACATGTGATTTGACTTTTAAACAGATTTTAAAGAAAAGAAAGGTGACAAAAACAAAACACTCAAAAAGTTTTGGGTGTAATTTAAGAGTAAAAAAGTGATTTTTATGGTCATTTCAGGATTCTCACATGAGAGTAATTTCTAGAAAAAGAAAAAAAAAACACTTTCAGGTTGTCTGTTTAAGCTTCTGAACCTCGAGCAGTTTCTGGTCTTTGTTTTATTTTATTTAGTTTTATTTTATTGCTCCACTGTGGAAACAGCACAACTATGACAACTCTGAACATTTTTTGTGCAGTAATACAAATCATCAAAAATTTAAAATAAGATTTTTTTAAGCGCTGGACAAAAGGGATATTGACATTTAGCATTTTTACAACCTCTACAAACGTTTTCACCTCTACAGAGACGTTTCATCATGCTGAATGTATCCTCCAACAACTTGCTCCTCTGTTTGCTCTTTTTAAGCCATGCTGCATTTATCTTATTGATCCAGTGTGTTTTATTTTCCTTTCTGTCTCGTTTGTCGCCTCCTCTCTGCTCTGCCTGCAGTTCACCTTTGACACTGTCAGTCACAGCTGAGTCACTCGTGGCTTCTCAGATGCATTGATTAGTTCAGAATTATTTGTTTTTCTTACAGGATCTGGTGTTTTTGGCACATTTTAGAATGATTTTTGATTAAATATCGTGCTTTTAAGCTTGGACTTGGTCACTTTTCTTGCACATCACCCACAATAACCGGCTGTTTCAGTTTTATTTTCAATTTCTGGCTCTGACAAATGGTGTAATTTAAACTTTTTAAAAAAATATTAACCTGTATTTTACGGTGGTGATGGGTTTTGGAATTCAGACATCTTCATTGTACATGAACATATTTTTAGGATATAAAAGGATCTGCACACTTTTAGTTAAAAAAGTGATTTAATTCTCTTTTTAAACCATCTATCTGAAGGCAATGTAAAATCAAAATGTCACCTTTAGAAAGAAGGCTTTCAAAGAGGATCACATGCGCATAGTTTCTTAAAATTTGGTGCAACGAAGACGCAAAACGAGGTCGACAGATTAAGTTTAGCTAGTTGTGGTGAGAAGAATACTGTCTTTATTCCGACAACTACAACACTTTCCATTTCTCTTCAGTCAGATTTACACTATTTCACACTTCGGTATCAGTTTCTTTACAGAAAACAAACAGGAACAGGTCACGTTTTAGGCTGAAGAATATTTGCAGGAAAGTCATTAGATTTCAGTTATTTTGACATCAACAAACAGCAGAATAAACCAAAGAACGCCTCAGCGTTTAGTTTGCAGCTCTTGTGGAGAAGCGGGAGGCGTCTGCTGCCCTCTGCTGGTCCGACTCTGCGCTTCACATCTTGAACATTAACTGTGAATTACACAGCTGTGAATAAAAATGATGTGGATGTTAATTTCCCCGATAAAGGGACAAAGTACAGCGCAGCTTCTGGTAATAAGCTTCCCCAAGGCTCATATCTCGTATCTCGGTTATTAATTAGAGCGACTAATCCCGACCTCAGCCGAACGTGACCTCGGTCTCGGGCTGACAGGTCGACCCACCTGTGTTATTCGACGGAGGATTTCACCTGGCGGTTTCGCTGAGTTCTTGACACGCCATTAAACAGACGACAGGCAAGGTCTCAGCACAAACATGAACGGGATTATTCAAGGAGCGGCTTTTTGGAGCGTTTTTTTTCCCCCTCTCGTGATTAATAGGCTCCGAGCTGACCTGTTTCCTCAGGCCATCGCGCTGCCTGTTACTTACAGGAGCTAATAACCGTCATCTCATCCAGCCGAGGACGAGACGCCGCCGCTGGAGCTTTCATTTAATAAGTGGATAGCATCACACTGAAAACACTACGCCGCTAAACATGAGCACACCTGCAGGTAGAACTAAGCAGAAAGGATAAAGCATTTAAAACACAGACTATAAAGAAGATCAAGAGTGTTCGCTGTGGTTGAAGTTCTCAACTTAGGGGGACACAGCGGCAGACTTTTTGGGTCCAAACTTTAACTGATGAGTCAAAAAACGGTGATTCTTTTTTATAAAGAAGCTAAAAGCAACTCTGACAACAGTGGTGGTGTAAAATAGGAACTACAACTGTCAAAAATTGCAGCCAACACCTGCAGCATGGAGGAGGTCAGGGTGGCAGAGGGTAGGCGAGAGTGTTTCAGATGTAGATCGAGTTGAGTTTATTCTTATTTAACAGTGACGATGCAGATTAAAGTAAATATATGCTCTCGTCTGACCAAACTCTGATTGATCAGAGAACCACCTGTGTGAGTTTTGTAGGACGAGAAAGTGCCGCATCAGCAGCCTTCCAGGATTAATTAATCATTTTTGGCAGTGGGAGGCTCGGGATTCGAACTCACGACCTCCGCATTGACCAGGTGAGCTATAGCGGCGCCGGGAGCGTTGCATTTTCACAATTAGGAGCTTCTCAAACCTCACAGAGACTACTACATCCCACTTATTTAACCCAAACTAACTGACAACACGTTCAAGAAGTCATCGGTGAAGCTGCTTTTTGTTGAGTGTAAACAGCGGTTTGTGTGTCACGGCTCAACATCATCTAAAAACAGCAGCTAACTTGTCCGTCTTCTATTCCTCAACAGTTCTTGTGCTGTTGGTGCAGTTTCAGAAATCTCGTGAACGAGGGCCGGAGCATGCTGCTCTGCTCTGAGTTTACATTTAAGCATAAAACAACCTGGTTACAATGATTTAATATGCTGCAAATATTAGACTTTTATGTTGTTTTAGAATTCATTTAAGCAGATTTTCTTCCCCCCGCAAGTAACTGATTGGTCATTTTACATCTGAAAATAAAAATAACCAGCAGTTTGAAGCGCTTATAGAGCCTGTGTTTGTAGTTTTTCATATGTCAGCAGGGTGCGTGTAAAGACTCTTGTGCCTCTCGTGGCCTTCAGAAGGATTAATGCACACATGTATTGTCTGTATGGCGGAGCTTAAAGAGCGGCGTTTATGTGTTAATGCTGCCGCTGGAGGCCGACTCGACCTGCTGCAGCAGAAAGTCGGCGGCTCTGTTTTCCTGCCTCGGATCCCCCTCCACAGCTCCCAGCGTGACCCAGTGACCTCTGACCTCGGCTAGCGGCTCCGTGAGTCACTCAGGGTGCGCGGAGGCAGGAATGATTTCCAGCAAACTGGATTAGCGGTGGAGGCATAATGAAATACAAACATACAGTCTGAGCAAATCCTCTGACCTTAAGCATATTAGTGCACTAAAGCCTGGACACCCTACTTTTTCTTTTATCCATTCCTCTAAGCACCGGCAGATTTAGGCTGATCAGAAGCAGAACATTTCTAGTAAATATAATAAGAAGATAATCAATAAACTGAGCCTTTTTTTTAAGTGGTCGACCTTTAGAAAGTTTCCAAGTGCCGCAAACTTTCTGATCTGAGAAGAGGCAGAGAGCAAGAAGAAGAAGACGACGAGGAGGAGGGGATCAATTTGATGTCCCACAGTTATCTTCTTGTCAAGTCGCAGACAGATAAACAGACAGCTGCCCGCTATAGATTAATTACACAGCAGCGCTCATTAATCTGAGCCCCGTCAGCCAGTTATAGTCCGAACCGCCCTCATGCACCGCTCAGCTCAGCTCCCCTCTCCTCTCATTAGATCGCTCTCCTCTTGTCTTTTCTCAGCTCGTTTCTATTCCACTCCCGTCGCTTTTACTCCGCACACACACACAAACTGCATTTTACATTCACAAGCAGAAAAGTCGCTATTAAAAGAAGTTTAAAAATGTCACCTTTGCACAATGCTGATAACCAAAAGTTTGCACGCTAACACACTAAACTAACAGAATGAGCAGATTATTGTGGACGTGTTAGCATTCTGCTGCTAGCTGGCTCAAGAGCTCTAACAGTACATTTAATTTACACAAATCGTGCAATTTATTCTGGTCGCTCTTTGTTGTGTTTCAAGTGTCACATTAGCTGCTCCTAATTTACATAAAGTTGAAGTTTTTTTGCAAATCATGTGCATCCAACTCCTTAACACAGATTCGGACCTCAACATCATCCTCCTGGTTTATCAATGATCACACTGGACAACAATGAGCTCACTACAAAGTGGTGGAGGAGCTCACTGCCGGCCCCAATTATGGGAATTACATGCACCCACAGCGGGTCATTTAATAGGCAGATAACATCCAAACTGGGTGGAAATGTAGACCGGTTCAACGGCTGCACGGTTGATTTCCCGCCTAAAGTGTTTGCACATTTCAGTGAATTATTTCTGTAATGTAAGTTAAATGTTCAGCACCTCTGTGGCCCATCAGTTAGTGAATCAGCCTGTGATTCAATGAAAACAGCAGATTTCATGTCGTAAGGATCAAAATTCACGACTTGGTGTTTGCTCATAGTGCCATTTCTGCAGTATGTTGGAAAAACTGGCATTCTGCGATATCTATATGAAAACATACAGGACTTGTCACCAGACGACTTGAATCGCTCTGTTTGAAAACAGTCAGTCTAGAATGGTTGTGATGATTTAGTATGGGACTGTAGCTGAAAAAGGCCGTTTGGATCCTTCCTCATGTGCGGTAACACCAGCGAAAGCATCCAAAATAGCTCTTTGCTTTGGATGACATTCAGATCTGGCTTTGCACTCGTCACACGGAGCTTCTCGGCGCTGATTTAAATGGTCAAACAAATGAGTTGTGTTTCATCGTGTGGCTGCAAGACGCTGCAGACGTAACACCTGTTCTTGTTCAGCATCATCCTTTCTGTAGACAAAACACTTCCATGCAACTGATGCTGCACTTCTTTCAGCAACCAAATCTTCCGTTTTAGTGTTGCTCATCTGTTTCCTGCTCGGTTTGATGTGCACATGTGGAGTCTGCATGTCGGCAAACTCCAGGACTTATGAATAAAGTTGATATAACAATCCAAGGAGTCTTAAACAGAAGTAAATAATGTTCAGTCTGAATTATCTTGTGTAGATTAGTGGTGGAAAATAAGAACTGTTGTATCAAGCAGCCAAAAAAGTTGCAGCATGATGTGTTTAAGTTAATTTGCGTTGTCTTTGTTAGAGTGTTGTTGCTGAATTAATATTATTCTGCAGTATTCGTTACAATAATGTTCTTTAAGAAATCACGCAACTTTCGGCACAAACTGCTGGAATCTCTGTTTTAAAGTCACTCTGAAATTTAAAGAATCCAGTCAAACTCATGTAGCATTTAAACTAAACCATCCATCCATCCATTGTCTATACACCGCTTTATCCTCACTAGGGTCATGGGGGGCTGGAGTCTATCCCAGCTGACTCAGGGTGAAGGCAGGGGACACCCTGGACAGGTAACCAGTCTATCACAGGGCTACACTTAGAGACAGACAACCAAGCACACTCACATTCACACCTACGGACAATTTACAATCACCAATTAACCTCAACATGTTTCTGGACTGTGTGGGAGGAAGCCGGAGAACCCGGAGAGAACCCACACTGCATGGGGAGAACATGGAGACTCCACGTAGGGTGTCCTCACCGGGACGTGAACCGGCGACCTTCTAGCTGCGAGGTGACGGCGCTAACCACTGATCCACCTTGCAGCTTCAAACCAAACCAACAATGATGAACTTTCTAACCTGTAATGAAGTTAAAAATATGAGGAAATCAACTTAACTGGCTATTATTATGTAAAGAAACTGATTCATGATGTGACATAGAGGTTTCACATTTTGCACATTGTGTATTTTTACAGTACAGACTTTCTACTGGACACTTTCTAATTTTGCACATTCACATATTACAAATGTTTTTTATAACCTATAATGTACTGAACATTGCATTTTAATACTTCTTTGAATAGCTTTTGTGCTGAAAATGTTTTATGTTCGGTGTCTGAAGTTAATTGTTGCTGCTGTGACAAAACAAATTCCTGCAAAAGATCAATAAAGTATTTATCTAATCAGATGTGGTACAATTAAATGGTAATAAATATTAGTAATGTAAGACTCTACTCCCTTTATTAACTGCATCTGTAATAGATGGATTACATCTAGTGTTTGCACCGTGAGTTGCAGTTTGCACTTTGGCCACACGAGGATACTCCAAGTCCAGACATTCGAATCCCGTCAGACCACAAGCAAAGCAGCTGACCGAGAAACTATGCAAATAATGTTGTGTGTTCAAGAAGATTAGGATTTTTAAAAGTCACTCCACAGTTTCCTCATCAAGAAACTGGGGAGGCACTTTAAATCCACCACAAACTTGCAGCTTCTGAAGTACGCCACACCAGTTATTTCACTGTTTTCCCTCCCGCAACAATCCCTCCCTGTTTAAAATTCACAGTCTAAATGTCCTTCCAAAAAAAAAACCCACATTCAGACACTGAGGGATGGTTGTTAGCCAGGACATTTTGAGCCGCCCTGGCAAACTGCAGCGCACGTCGCCGAAAGCCAAAATTCCCCTGCCGACTGCGGCTCTGAAGCCTCCGTGAGAGGTGATTTGCAGAGTGTGACTGTGAATGGCAGCGGCGCGAGAAGACAAAGTGAGAAAGCCGAGGAGGAGAAGGAGAAGGAGAAGGAGGAGGAGGAGGAGGAGGAGAAGGAGGAGGAAGGAACGAGAGAGAGGTCTAAATCAATGCCATCCACTTCAGCTCAGTGCCAAGAAAGACAGATGCTCTCTCTATCTGTGTGAGGGCGCGCAGACACACATCAATCAGCAGTTATTTTCCCTTCAAGTCTATTTCTGCTTTGACCAATTTAATCCCAGATCAATGTAAGACGCGGTGTAATACATACCGAGTCAAAATCAAATTAAACTCCAAATTAAACGCATATTGATCACAGCGTCCAACTTTCTTTTGGAAGTTGAACGAACGCCACGGTCGTTGTGCACGACGGATGCGGTTTGGCAGATCTGGAGCAGAGAAATCCTGCACTGTACGTGTGCACGCGTATCTACGTACAGTCATTCCTGCACAATAGCCGTCAGAGACAAATCCTTTACTCTGCATTCTTTTAAATCTCCACCAATAAAGCAAAAGACGGTCAGATGGCAGACTCGCAAACAAAAGAACATCACAAAAGAACATCACACATTTTTTACTCCTCGTGGGCTCAGTTTTTTGTTTTTTTCTCTCTCTCTGCAACATAAAGTCCTGCACCTCTACGGAAACAGAACAAGCACGACTAGAAGTAGAGAGAAACTCAGGAATATCTTCTGTGCAGTTCTTACGGGAAACATCAAAATAAACAGACACATTTTTCAAGTGCAAAAAAGAAAAAAAAAATACAGGATGCTACAGATATCAACTCTAGAAAGATCCGACAACTTTCTCCTGTGTATACCATTTTTGAGCCGTGCTGCATTTATTCTACTGATTCAGCTTTGTTTTATTTGACTCTAGTCTCTCTGTTTTGTTTCCATACTTGTCTCTTTTCTATTTTGTATAAACACAGCCTGTAGTTCAACCGAAAAGTCGGTGGAAGTGACTGTATACAGCTGAGTAACATGTGGCTTCTCAATTGCTTTCAAGAGCAGCAAATTTTTATTTTTTTTGCAGAATCAGGTGCAAAAGGTTTATTATTAGCAAACTGAGACACCCAGAATAATGAAATATCACAATTTTAAGCTTAGATTTGATTAATTCTACTCATGTAAGGTCTTCAGAAAGCTGGAAATGCAAAGATTTTTCCAGTTTTTACAGTTTCTGTGTGAAAAATGCTGTAAATAGGGAGATTTTTTTCAAAATAAAACATGACTTTTGGGGTTTAAAGGGTTACATCTTCATCCAGACTTCCAAAGGGGGCCATGTTAAGAGATTCTGGACTTGTTCCACATCCAAGCACTTGTCTAGACCTCAATCATTCCCAGTCTGGACACTCGGCTGCCTTGGCGCTCGCCCAATATCATTAATACACTCTGCAATAAAACGCCTCCTCAAATTAGCCGCTCTCTACGTGCACATGTCAGAACCGTAATAGCCTGCTTCCCCATTCAATAAAGTCACAGGTTTGCATTTCTACCCCTGCAGCAAGGACTGGGTGACCCTGTTAAGTCAGAAACTCTATCTCTCCGAGCTGTGTTTCTATATGTACACGTACAGCAAACCCAGCAGAGCTACAAAAATAACCGCCGTGCGGGGCTCAGCGCACAAACCTGCAGAAACATGAGAAAACAACCTGCAGTCTGAGCAGCCATAATTCATGGCATGTCAGAGTTTAGCGGTGAAAACGCGACAAAAATAGACGCACGTTTTTAAAAACACAGCCACGTGCGACCTTTTAAACGTGTGGTCTCAGCGAAAAGTGGCCGAATGGAAGCCGTTTGAGTCTCACCTGCACCTCGGCTGTTTGTTTTGCCTGGAGCTGCTGCTGCTGCTGCTGCTGCTTCGAGCTCGCAGACCTGTTGCACAGACAAATGTGCAAAGCCAGCATACCAGCATGCAGCCTTGGCTCACCAGAAGTAGAAAGAGCTGGACTGCCCACCTGTAACTGTTTAAGAATCGTCTGCGCCTGCGGGTCGAACACCTCCTCAGGCTTCATCGTTCCTGCTGCTGCTGCTGCCGCCGCCGGCCTCCCCGACTCCCTCAACCCCTCGCTCCTCCTGTGATCTGAAGCTCCTCGCCCCCCCGCCATGACCAGTGGCTCTGCCCGGCTGCAGCTGCATGGATTGCAGCGAGTCTGGCTCTGAAACTGACCTCTCGGAGACTTAATGATCGAGTTTCCCCCCCCTGTGTCAGCCGCCAATAAGCTGGTGGGGGAAGGTGGGCGGCTGAGCTCTGCTGCTATCACTGACCCACTGATATTTACAGTAGTGGAACATGTGGCCGCCGTCACATGCCTGCGCGAGTCACCGCTTTGTGTAAAAAAAATTCTGCATCATTTGGGCCTCAAATTCGCTGTTAAATAACCTCTACTGTGGGTGCATTCTGTTGCATATTTCCCGATGTACCGCTGTGATGTAATGTCGAGGTATTTTCAGGGAAGCTATAATGGGTTCGACAGCAGCGGGATGTTCAGGAACCTAAAATATCTCCAGAGTTCTCTCCACCTACACTACCTACAGCATATGTAACCCACAGCAGAAATGCAAGAAGAAGTTTAGGCACAAACTCTGGAGGGAGGCAGCAGTCATTTAGGGAGACGTCAGAAACCGGAGGAGAGGATGACAAACAGGCTGAGGGGCAGAGACGTAAGAATATTACCTCCTCATTGCATGACAACTACATTTTGTGCATCCGATTTGGGACTTAACCTGCAAGTCTTCATTACAGGAAATATCATTTTGCACGGATCTTATTCATACAAATGGGCTTCCATTAGTGTGGCATGGGAAAAAAAATCAATGATTCACAGCAGACAGGTTGTAATCTCATGTCAACACGGTTTCCTTCTTAACCCTATAAACCCCCGAGATGCTTTTTGGCTCTGGTCACTAGTTTTTTTTTTCTCACTGTGGGTTCATTTTTCACTGCAGTATAAAATCCTGCACCTCTATGGAAACAGAACAACCATGATTAGAAGGAGAGAGAATTTAAAAATGTCTTCTGTGCAGTAAGATAAAGTTAGATAAATGCTAAAAGAGTGGTTACCTTCTGGAAAACGGCTCAGAGTCCCAGATTTAAAAATTCATTTGTTCCGGCTTCGATTAGGCCATGTTTTGGACTCATGATATTAATTTTTATTCTGCTTTTACCTGCCGTATGTATGTATTTATTGTATCTATTAACTGTGTTTTCCCTGTTTGTGTGTGCTTGTGTTGGCTGCAGCATGGCTAAATAGCCCAGGACAAATTTCCCACACCTGAGACAACAAAGTTAATCTTGATCTTGAAAAACAAATCATAAAAGTTAAATTTATTTAGTTATTTAACTTAACTACAAATTGAAAAAAAACTGGAAAACAGGGAATATTTTTTCTCAGTGCTTGCAGCTGTTACCAGCACAAAAAATGAAGCTGTACATAGTGTGAATATTTACATTTTACAACCTTTACAAACGACTTGTTTTCACTCAGCTCTGCACATAAACTCCAGAAAGACGTTTCACTGCGCTGAATGTGTCCTCCAACAACATGCTCCTCTGTAGACCATTTTTGATCCATGCAACATTTATTTCATTGATCAAATACGTTTAGTTTGATCTCAAAATCTCAGATTTGTGTCCATGCCACACTGCCTGCAGCTCAACCGAACAATCACAGCATTTTTGACTGTTGGTCGCTGCTTAGTGAGTAGCTTCTTCTCATTTGAGCTGAGGAGCGCAGAATTTCTATTTTTTAGAATATTTTTTTTGGAACAGGATCTGGTGTAGATGGTTTCCATCCATCCATTATCTATACACCGTTTAATCCTCACTGGGGTCATGGTGGGCTGGAGTCTATCCCAGCTGACTCAGGGTGAAGGCAGGTTCACCTGGACAGGTAACCAGTCTATCACAGGGCTACACTTAGAGACAGACAACCAAGCACACTCACATTCACACCTACGGACAATTTAGAATCACCAATTAACCTCAGCATGTTTTTGGACTGTGTGGGAGGAAGCCGGAGAACCCGGAGAGAACCCACGCTGCATGGGGAGAACATGCAAACTCCACGCAGAAAGATTTCGGTGCCCCCACCGGGACGCGAACCGGCGACCTTCTTGCTGCGAGGCAACAGTGCTAACCCACTGCTCCACCCTGCAGCCCTGTAGATGGTTTATTATTGGCAATTTATTTCAATGAGACATGTAGAATGACATCACATGATTAGTTCAAGGACCGTCTGAGAGTTGAAAATTCAACACTACTTTCTGTTTTTCAGCTACTGCCTCTTAAAAATTAAGTAATTTTTTATTTTTTAAAGATGCAACCCACCAGTGAGGTTCAGAGGGTTAAACAACATCATCACTTTCTTAATTTGTGCCGACACGAGCCTTGATGCCGCTCTCTTGATCTTAACTATGACTAAGAAAGCCGTCTGAGATGTAGGTGCATAATCTAAATACCTGCTTTAAACAGCGCCGTCTGCATTCCTTCAAACGTCTCCATTCATCTTTTAGCCCTTTTCTGATTCATCTGTGGGAAACCTGCGAATCAACTCGAGCCATTAAACCACATTAGCTCTCCGCCCACGTGGCATTAGAGTGAAACGAATATGAGGCCGTACCGTAAGTGTCAGACTGCACATAATTCAGGCTGAAAATGAACTACCTCAGGTGAAAACACAGAGCGCTCTAATGTTCATTTAATCTTTAGATAATAAGCAGTCGGCGCCGTTGCTGCATTCGCTGTCGGACAACGGGAGAAGTAATAATTCACGTATCGGCGGAAACATTTGATTCGAGCCTCATCTGGGACGGGAGCGTGTAATTTTAAGATGACAGGAGTATTAAAAGCGAGATATCCACCTTAAAACACGAGGCGCATACGTTACTGCAATCCCTCCTGGCTCACTTATTATCAGTGAATGGGAACATCTCTCCTCTAAAGCTACGGCAGAATTAAGAGGAATAAGCTCTAAGCTGGTTTCAGGAATCATGATGGTTTGGTCCTCCATGAAATCCTCACTGGGGTTTTTTATTTTATTTTTTTTCTGTCTCTCTGATTTGCTGATGCTGATGCCTCCAGGGCGCTTTGATAAAACTCCTGATCAAAACAAAGTGCTTCATTTACTGAAAGCCTGCACTAAAGAGAATGCTGCTTTTTTAAAATGCTTTTGCATGTGTTCTGATGATATTTAGCTTTAAAGGTGAAATCAGCAATTCTATGTTTTGTCAGATTCAGTGAATACCTCCTCATGGTGTGCCAGATCACCGTTATGTGTGAGAAAAATCCAGTGCAGCTTGGACTGATGTGCACGTCGTTATTCCAGCGTATGCTCGTGCACGGGAAGGGAAAGGAAGCAATGGGAGTGAGAGGGAAGGTAAATCTCACACATGCTAATTAGCTAAATATGCTAACTAGCTCACATAGACTGCATAAAAGATGGACGTAGCAACCGGCCCTGAAAAATGAAGCCAACCCGGAAGTGTCAAAAACCTGCGTCCGCGAGCTGCTGGCTCCAAAAAGCCCTGGCTCCCATAGACATGAATTGGAAAAGAAGTGATCACAGATCATGAAATACTGCATTCCTACAGCTCAGGACTTTTTTCCTTATTAGTTTTCATCGTCAAATCCAGAGATCAGGTGGCCAATCTGAAAATAAATACTGAATTTTTAAAAAAATCGTCAACATTTTGCGGGGCAAGGGGCGTGGCTGGCTTGACTGACAGTTGGCAGCGACCATACAGAGGAAGCAGCAGAAGGCGGTAAATGTGGGTGGGCAGAGAGGGCCCGCCTCTCAATCCGTCTGACCAATCGCTGCTCCTATGGCTCCGCCCCCATTCGACAATTTTTGGGTCACTGACTCCAAAAATCCAAGATGTCAACCAGGAAGTAGCAAAACCCTGGCTTCATTTTCTCAGTGCAGAAACCAACGGGTGACGTCACGGCAGCTACGTCCATCTTTTATACAGTCTATGCTAGCTGAGTATCAACAGTCTTTTTGCAGACACGCAGACTCCACCTTTAAGTAGTCTGACTTTACTTCCATGTCTTTACTCGGCCTAACTGTGTGCAAAAGATGTAAACATTAAAGAGCCCATGTTCTGCTTTTTGGTTCCTTCAAAGTGTTTTATAGCTGCTTCTTTTTTGTGCACGTAAAAGTTCTGCAAACCTACGAAGCTCAAAGCTCGCTAAACAAAGACTGCCTCACAGTCCGCCGTTATTTCCTCACTAGACCTGCTTCTGCAACAGCTACACCTCCCCACCTGTACCTACCTGTAACAGATCTGGGGTTACTAACCATAGCCTATATAAAAGATGGACGTAGCTACCGTGACATCACCCGTTGGTTTCTGCACTGAGAAAATGAAGCCAGGGTTTTGCTACTGTAGGAAGACATCCAGCAGTAAAAAGCAGCATAAACGAGGCAGTAAATAAGAGTAGAAACACACAAAGGCCCTGCTCGCGCTAAACTTCTTTGCTGTTAATGCGTCACCTTCCCCGCGCAGGTCATTCTGTTTCTTATTTACACGAACCAAGAAATCTAATATCGGCTCACGGCTGAGGAAACATGAGCAAATAGAACAAGGAGATACC
This sequence comes from Stegastes partitus, assembly GCF_000690725.1. NCBI lineage: Eukaryota > Metazoa > Chordata > Actinopteri > Pomacentridae > Stegastes > Stegastes partitus. The sequence continues at coordinate 28,856 of NW_007579790.1, forward strand.
ATTAACAGGCCCGCAGAAGACCCACACATACGAGCGCACACGCAGACACCATCACGGTAAATTACCCTCTCGGCTCTACAGGAGTCTGAGGGTGTCAAAGTCAAGGTGCAACATGAGCCTGGCATTAATAATAGCCGCGGCGCTGCCCCCCTGCAAGGCCTAACGAATGCAACACATTAACACGCATGCAACCTTGCATCACACACGCCCACGGTCACACATGAAAACACAACAAAGAGGTAGCTTGGAGTGCTTTGGATTCTCAGGCTGCGATGTTTAAAACATGGAGCTGCTGTCAGGGCATGGTGTTAGCCTATACTTGTGGATTAGCATGTCTGCTAAGGGCTGGTGGAGGAGGAGGAGGGGGAGCCGGCGCTCTGAGCAACGCTGATGCTCAGCCGAGATGAGCGGTCCGACAACGAGGCAACGAGCCCTGTGAATAAACGATGAGCACACGAGCCAGAGGGCAGAGCTCGTAGTTATTTCGGCCTCGTGACCGCACCGACCCTCACGAACCGCAGCGGGGCGGCGTGCACGGCGTCGACCTTTTTTCTGTACTCTGGAGCTCGGCCAGGCCCGTGACCGCTTCATCCGGGCCCACCTGGTGTGTGCGCCAACACGCAGCGAGCAGACAGAGCTGGGGGAGTCTGCCAGCCAGAGGAAGCCTCGTGTCAATCAAGTGTCAGGGCGACCAGGGAGGGAGGATATCAGGCCACGGGTGAGACACTATAAATAACCCGGCCCACCTTGGGAGGCAGGGTCACGCTCGGCACAAACATCGCTTCAGAGGGCTTACATTCATTGTTTTCACACAATTACACCAGCTTTCCATAAATACGTTCAGATATGGTCCACAACAAAAACCATGACTGCTACTGGCCAAATGCTAACTTGTATCTGAACCTGAACACAAGTTTGAACAGCTACAAAACAATATTTGGATTTGGCTTTGTGCTGTTTAAGCTTGAAAATTAAAGCTATTGTACATTTGTAACTGTCAAAACAGGAATAAACTGAGACTTCAAGATGAAAATGTAAAATGATCTTCTGTGCTGTGAATAAAAAGGGACGACACACTTTGTAGCATGTTGGTGTTGCGGACACACATTTTGAAATAATATTCTTCAATCAATAATCAGCAGCAAAATCAATCAGTAGTCAATTAATTAAAACACATACGGAGATATTTGTCTTGTGCTGATGTCACTGTTTTAGTAAACGAACATGAGCTGAGCTGTGAAGGCACTTCGGTAACATATGGGACAGAGGAACACTGCTCTGAGTTCTGCCCATTAAGCACCACAGACGCCTCTGTCATGATGCCCATTACTAGTAAAATACCCACAATGCTCTCTGTTTGCCAACACTCTGGTCGCCACAGAAGTAAACTGAACGAGGCTCCACCTGGTGGAACGACCAGGTACTACAGCTGATCTACAATTAATTTTCTGACATTCATGTAGACAATATGGGTTTTTGCTGAACTTTTGACGCCATGCTACACCCAACTCTCTTGACAATACATTTCAGACTTGCCCCTCCAGAGCCTTACACAGTGTATGACCTCCTAGATAACAATAAGTAACAGCTTGGACGCAGAAATGCCATCTTATATTTTTAATGCATTGCAGAGCTGCTCAGTTGCCAGGCATAAACATTGGATTGATTTTAATAACTTCACTGCACTTTAAGCGTATATTTCTTGGAAAATGGTATCAGATTGGGACTCAGTATTGGCAGATACAAAATATTAATAACTTGAATTGGATCTGGAGCAAAAAAAAAAAAACTTGATCTAAACATTTTTGGCCACAAAAACACAATCGGCACTCCCATCTGCTTTACTCATTAGATTCATGACTTCTTCCTCTCTAAAATAAGCTCAGGGGTTGATCTTTGGGTACAGTTTAAGAGATGCAGCACTCTTTGTGGGTGGCATGTTTGATGTGTTTGTATAACGGGACTTCCATGCAGCGTTACAAACACTACAGGAGCACTGGAAGCAGAGTGTTACTGCACAAGGAGAGCGCTTCAACAAGGACGGCGAAGGTTTTCATTGTCATAGACACAATCTCTTCCATTTGCACTTCACACCATCCACCAGCTTGATTATTAGCTCTTAAAAACTAGTCAGTCAAAATCAACTATCTTAAATGTCAAAACAGGCACAACCTGAACGCAAACAAAGAAAATTCTACCGTAAAAACTTGCACCAACATCTTTTCAAGTCATTCACGTTTGATTAACTTCATTGACCAAGAGCTTTAGATTGGAAAAGAGAAAGAGAAGAAGAGAGGAGAGGCAGTTTGTCTCTGCCAGAGGCTGGTTCGGGTCAGACGGAGACGAGGATCGAAGGGTTCATCGAACACATGCAAACCCTTGATGACCTATTTTCTACAGAGCGGTAGCCTCCAGCAGAGCAGAATCAGCTGTCATGGCAACATGCACTTCACATCTCAGCACCCATTATCATCATCATCATTATCATCATTACGATCATCATCATCATCACCATCAGCATCATTATCAATGGCGCTCCACTGCAAAAGGGGGGAGAGACGAGGGGGGAACATGCCACTGCAGCTAGTCTCATCTCATCTAGGGAGGCTCATGCGAATGAAACAACAGAAGAGTGAAGATGAGGTCTAAGAAAAGACTCTGGCAGAGCGATGTAAGTTATGTCATGTGCTCCTGCTGACACGCCACCTCCACCTGGATGCATGGCAGCAGGCAGAGATGTGGAAACAAAACGGCAAAGTTGTGACTGTGTGAGATTTGAAAAGAAAAAAAAAAACTGGGGACGGGAGGGAAAAAACAGAAGGGAAGAGGAAGTCATACTTTGGGCAACGGCGTTTCGGATGACCGGACTTTCTTGGGAGATATCTGTGAAGAGAGCAAGAGAATTATTTTCTTGTTTCCCCCTCTTCAGAGATATCTCCTGTGGCATATTGCTGTTCTCTATTACAGAACTTTTTTTTTCCTGTCAGCAGGACCCGAAAGTGGTTCCTCAGAGTCTAATGGTGCATTTAGTCTCACTGTGGATGCAAATGTAGTTTTTTAAAAGTCAAATATTTGTTTAAAATTGCTTTTAACTGGTGTAAGCAGGTGTTACTGCAACACACACGAGACAAAGGGTCCTGGGTCTCAAATCTAAAGGGCACTGGTGCTCTGAGAGGTCAGAGTTTGGGTCACTCGTGCAGCATGATGGGACAGTGAAGGAGAAAAAAGATGCCACATTTTTAAGCGGTGACCCTAAAAAAAAAGACCCCACTAGGCCCAATAAATCTCAGTTGTTGTGCTACAACCCAGAGAAAGGTGCACAGAAATATCAATATTCACAAGAGGCCATATTTAACCACAGCCGCTTTATCCGTTGTGTACAAAATGTGTCAAAGTGACATGTTAAGAAGAGCCAATGAACAACAACACATCAGAGGAGACACTCAGAAAGAAGAGGAGACACACGATCACATTCACAGGGGAGGCGACACAGCCGGATGAGGAGGAAACATCGGTCGCTTTCTGGTAACTGTGACATTACTGAATGGAGAAAAAGAAAAAAAAAAAGTTTAAAAACTCTTTAAAGCTACATGAAGCAATTTTGGACGAGCGGGAGGCGGACAGACTCCAGGAAGAGACGCTGGTGATGATGACGGCGGCGTGAGAAGGTTTGGTTCAAGTTTCTGTTACTGTGAATAATTAACGTGATAAATGAGGTGTTTGTTTTACTCATTGTGAGCTCATATTCTAAAGTCCTGCACCTCTGTGGAAACAGAACAAATGAAGCAAGATAGAGAACTTCTAATGACGTAAATCTCTTTATTAAAAATACTAATCTGAAGCTGAATTTCTTTAACCTTTCTTCTTTAGGTGCAGATCGTGGCTCTACATACTGCTGATATTCTATTACTTTTCTAAACCTCTAAAGCTAGCCATTCCTCTGCTACTCAGGATGTTTCATGTCAACACAGTTCCTTCTTCCTCCTAAATATCAATTTTCGCAATTTAGTTATTAGAATAAAACTTTATGTTGCTGAAAAATCAAAAAAATCTTTAATGATTGCTCTGAAGGCAAATCAAAACGTCCACTTGATTGCAACGAATGACCTATTTCGGAAGAGTTATCCAGAGAAAACCTTTCCTGCTTTTTCCTGCACAAGATTCAGCGTCACATCTAACGAACATCTAAACAAGTTTTGGGAAACTAAAGTTAAAACAGAACTTTTTTTCTTCTTGATGTTCTATTTTCAGAAATCCTATGTATACTGAATCTGCTTTTCATGATCTTTTTAGTATAAAATAATCAGCTTCTAATGATTTAATATTCTGTAAATACTCGCTTTCTATGTCGTTTATGCTAATGAGGCTGCAGGTAGAGTGCACTCAGAGGTTTTGTTAACATATGGATGAAATGCAGATTTAGACTTTTCTGCGCCACCAGTCGATCGGTTGAAGAGGAGCCATGTGGACGACAATCCTGCAGGACATCTCTCACACTAATGCTACTTCTGTTTTCACTTATTTGTTATTGAACCATTAAAATGCAGCTGTAACAGCAGCACAAGTAGAGAGCTTCAAACCTTACTGTTGGTCTGTCTGACTCTTTTTTCATGTCTTGCATCAACAGTCACACATGCAAGGCTTCTGTCAGCGAGCTCGGAGTCTTTCAGCGTCACAAAATTGCTTGATGCAGTTTTAAAGCGCTATAATCTCCAACAATGCGACTAAATTTTTCAGACGTTTGAGCAGAGCGAAGCGGCCAGATGGTTATGGAGAATTATCTGTTTCGCCTCTGAGGGAAAAAAGAGCGTAACAGGTGGAGAGTGAAGCAGTGACAGACACCTACAGAGAGTGAGAATGCACAGACAGAGAAATAACAAAAAAAAAAAAAGAGGAACAGATTCAGGACGGTGGAGAGGAGAAGAAATAAAAGGATTGTTCGTATGCAGACAGAAAGAGAGAGAGAGAGAGAGTGTGGGTGAAAGCGGAGGAGGACCACAGCGATGATGAGCAAGAGAAAGAAGATGCAGGCGAGCGAGCAATAGACTGGAAATGATAATGATTGGTCCCCAGCGCTCAGGCCTGGTGCCCTCTGTCCGCTCGCTCTCTACCTTCATGGGCGCCAGCTGGATGGGGGTGATGTACGAGGGGTCCACCATGGGCTTGGGCCGGTTGGCAGTGTCCGCCAGGAGGCTCTGCCATTGCTGCGGCAGCCCGGTGAACTTCTGCTCCCGCGGGTCGAAGCCCGTGTGGACCCGGTGCTCAAAGTTAGACGGAGCGGAGATCTCCAGCCGTTTCTTCTTCTTCCCAAACATGCTGGAAAACCCTGGCAAACCTGGCAACCCGGAGAAGACAGCGAGAGGTTAGCATTCAGGCTGCAGCGCCCATGTGATGCAGATCGGTTTAACACTTTGACCCCTGCGTTTATTCATCAACATGCATGAGAGGTGTGACGGCAGGCTGAGTGGACGAGTGTGTTATCAATTCAGTTTGCAAAATATATCAAAATGTGCACAAGCTGAGGCCTGCATCAGCTGTTACTGCACATTCACCTTTGAACCAGTGCGTACAGGTCCAGGATGTGGGAGCTGCCCTTCAGTTGTTGGGTGCATAAACTGTTTCATGGTTTACATCATAATACCAGTGTTTGTTCAACTCATCGCTAGCTTGTGTTGATTCTGCATTGAGCCACAAAGAGTGTCACTTTCCTCTTTACCTTAGAAAATTGGTTTTACATGATTATTTGCATTTTAAAAATATTTTGTTAAATAAATTTTAAAAAATGTACTTAAATTTGGTCTTTTTATTATTACTTATGGCATCATTTTATCTATCCCATACTGCATAAAAGACTTTTCTGAGTTGATGTGCAGAGAGAGATTTGCAGAGGCTGTAAACATGTAGGCCGTAAAATACCTTTAACATGTGAAGGCCACATTTTAACACCTGCAAGCACTTAAAAAAAATGTTGCATGTGTTCATTCCTGGTTTTGCAAATTTTGCCAAAATCAAGGAAACTTTCATGTTTGTCGTTTTTTAAAAAAATCATTTATGTCACTGTAACTGTGTCACACTGCACACAATACTTATTTGGGTTTTTTCTACTTCTAGCCACGATTGTGTCGTTTCCACAGAGGTGCAGGACTTTACATCGTAGTGACAAATGAGCCCACAGTGAGTAAAGAAAAACATCCAGAAGCTACTTGGAGTTCAGAGGGTTACCAAAAGCTTGTTTCCCAAGTGAAATGCATCCAACATGTTTATTTAAGTCGTGCAGCAACACTTGAAGCTGTCTAAAGATCTGTCGATATCTGACCAACGATCTCTAAACCATTAATGAACATTACAAACGCCACACTGCTGCATCCTCTAAGAAACCTTTACAGATGTATGAAGTCTTCCACACAAAGCTGATGGTTCCTATCATGTCAGTATAACGGTGTGTTTGCTGAAGCGTCCCAGACTGATCGGTTCTCTGATGTTTTACGTGCTGCTGAGCTGCTGTGTGATAACCTCACAACGCTGCAGGACACAAACAAGGAAAGAACAAGCAAAAACGTCCAAACATGTTCCAAAACCCAAGTGTCCACTTTGGTTACGTAACGTAAACATCGAGGGGGAAAAAATAGCGAATGCACCGGAGCAGAGAGAAGAAGAAGAAGAAGAAGGGAAGTGATGCCGAGTCGGAGCTGCAGAGGTTTGATGTGAGTTTGATATCTGACCTACAGTCAGAGACACATCAGGAATCAAGCTGATTGTTCAACCATTTATTTTTATTTTATAAAAAACAAAATCTGTTCTGTTAAATTGCACAATAACGAGCAAAATCACAGGAAATATGTTTTAATTGAAGAGTTAATAGCACAAATGGTAACTTATTATTATTATTCTTTTATATTTGACAGTGAAATTACACTATTTTTTACTGGTTTAACATTGGCAAAAAAATATTAAATAGTCTTGCAATTTTTGTCATTATTTGAAAGAAAAAAATCTGCATATTGAGGACTTAAAAATGGTAGAAAAAAATTAAATAAATAAATAAAATAAAAAAAATAAAAAAAATAAAAATCATAATAATTTAATATTATTTAAATTTTTTCTCAATATGTTAAATTAAATTAAATTACAGGAAAAAAATGCATGTTAACTGTAAAAAAAACAAGCCTAAATTGTAAATAATGCCCACATCCAAAGTCTAGTTTTCTAATCTGTTCATTTACTACGTGTGATTATAAAATTATACTCTTCTACTGTATTTATTCCATTGAAATTTATATTTATTTTACAGATATTTTCCGTTATTTTAAAAAAGGGGGAAAAAATGCATGCCGAGGATTGAGAAATAGTAAATAATTCCTAAACTCTAGTTTTATAGATTTTTCAGATTTTGTTAAATTACAGACAATATAAATATATTTTAATGGAAAAAAACTGCACATAATATCCACATTTTATTTTATTTTTTTAAGAAATAGCATTATTAAACATTTTGCTGCATGTATATGTGCAAAAACAATCTGATTATCTAACAGATATTTGCTCCTTTTTATTTATTTCTTATTTTTGGTAACAGATTTTCACTGTTCTGTTATTTTTCTGGGGGTTTTCTTGTTAATTTTTTTTGCATTTTCACAGGATTTCTGTCTTTCTCCAGTGTGCTGTTTGTGCTTTGAGGAGCTGTTTGCACATCCAGCTGTGCTCCTGGTGCTTTGGCTGTTTGCATAACGTCCAGTCACAGGGACAAAACGCCATAATGCTGTTTGTGCTGCTGTGAATGGAGTCTATTGTGTCACTTCTCTCTGGGAGCCTTTGTCCTCGGAGACAAACAGCCTCCGCCGTCTTATTTCCTCGTCCCCCCTCCATCTCTGCTCCTGCGCTGATAATGTTTGCGCCCGTCCACGCATTCACATACGTGTGTTGTTCATGTGAAACGTGCGCAGAACAAACACTGAACCTCCACTTGAGCAAACACGCCGGAGGGGAATCGCTCGAGGGTTTCAAAATCCAGATTAGATCAAACTCAGAGGTCCGATTTTGATTCAAGGTCAGACGTCCGGAACGATTCGCGATAACAAAACAACATCTAATCGAGTCACTTGAAACTTTTTAAGCAGCAAATATACGAGTTCAAATCAGGCGAGACGGTAAAAAACACATTGAAGGCTGGCGGCAGAAATGGCCGCTCGCCTGCAATCAGCGCGACCTCCGACCTCTGATGTGCGATTAGACGTCACGTCTCTTGCGGTCGGACCAGCGTGAAACCGAAGCAGGCACGGCTCAGTTGTTTAATTCAGATTTAGTCGTATGTTTTCACCACTAGCTGGAGGAATTATGTCGTGAAGAAAATATTTAGGAGCTACGAGCGAATTCTCTAATGTGACAAACTCTCCCCAGCATTAACATCATCATGACAATAAAAAAAAAAAGGGAATAAACCACATTAAAGCCCAATCACTTGGGAGCAGCATCACTGAATACATGACAGCTACACTTTATGTTTAACGTAGGGGCACACTGATCCAACATGGAGCATTTTTTGCAACTATTGGCATCAGTAGTTTTGATTCTCGCTAAAATAAATGAGTTAAAAATTCACTTCTTTGCCTCCTCTGTCGATCTAGAGTCAGTCTCGAGCAACACAGGACGATCTGGAAAAACTTTCTAAAGATTTCCTTCAATTAAACACACTTTAGGCTTGAAGAAAGAAAGCCCTTTGCATGAACTTGTGCTGGAGTTTTATTCTAAGCAGGACTTTGAGAAGCTCGTGTCTTGATTGTTACGTGACAACATAAACAGTCGTGACTCGGTAACTCGACGGCAAAAAAAATGATTCCAGAAATTCATCCATCCATCCATCCATCCATCCATCCATCCATCTTCTCCCGCTTATCCGGAGTCGGGTCGTGGAGGCAGCAGCCTTAACAAAGCCGCCCAGGCTTCCAGAAATTGGATGAGTAAACGTTCAAGAGTGCATCATGGGTGCAGCGGTGTTGTTCCAGGCCAGCCACACAAGCCGATCATCAGGAGACACAACATGCGACCTACAGCTACTGATGCAGTCGGTCATGAGCGCAGATTTCATTGCAGTCTTCACAAAGTTCTGTTCCTACACATCTAAACTGTTTTGAGAGGAAAGATATTTATATTAGCCCTTCACTGTCTCTCCTTTGTAGCCGACCAATTACACAGCGCCCTCCATAATTATTGGTTAAGATGTGTTAAAAGCCTTAAAATAAATTCAATTTTTTTTATTGCAGAAGCATCGTCTCACACTGAAAATAGTAGAAAAATGAAACCTTCAACTCAACTTAGATGAATTGTTGGCAAAAGGGGGTTGTATAAAGTATTAACATCAAGGGTGCTGATAATTGTGGTGCACATGATTTATTTTTTAATGTGGGATTTTTTTTCACACTGAGCAAATGCACTTGAATTAAAGGTTCCTCTTTTTTTTCATTGTGGTCCAATATTATTTAGAAAAAAACTGAATTTACTAGAAGCTAAAGAACACATCTTAACCAGGGGTGTCAATAATTATGGAGATAAGATTGAAAAAGCTTCAAACATGTAGTCAATAACTCACATTTTATCACTTTTTAATGCTTGCATACTACAAACACCCTGAACTCTTTCCCTCTGTGTCGTCTACAGTCACGTCGCTGTGTTTTCTCAGTGTGCTGAGAGTTGTTTTTAATAATAAAAGAGGTAAACATCAGATATTCTCTTTCTGTCCCGGCTGGCTGTGGAGGTGTTTGAGTGTCCGTGTTTGGCAGGACGCCCGAGTTCTGGTGTTACAGAGCAGGAGACCCGGTAAACAAACTTCTGCTGCAGCCTCGGTGTCGTTCTGTTGGCAGAGTTAAAGAGCGAAGATCTCATCAGCAGCAACCTGGAACACGCTTACATTCATGTTTACATGCTGTTTAAAGCGCTGCTGATCAGCAAACTGCAGCGAATGCTTGTTTGACGGGTCGCTGGACAAGACGAGGAGCAGGAAACGTTAGGTGGGTTGTTCAAAGTCGGGTTCCAAGATCAGAGTGATGCAGAACAAGGAGGCGATGCGACCATCACGGAACCAGAACTATTTATGATTGTTTCTCAAAGAAGAACACAAAACACTCACAGAGCAAATCTGTTGGAGTTTGAACTCGAGCTCCTGCAGAGTTTCAACAAAACTGTGCTTCTATGCAACCAAACTTCATTCATTTGTGTGATTGTCTACATGAAGCTGGTCGCTTTCTTTACTTCCTACAAACCGCAGAACCTCTGACTTACTTCTAAAACCTGCTGGAGGCGACCAAAGCAGAGTTTAAAGAAATCAGGATTCATTCATAAACTTTCTCTGCCTGGAGTTAAAATGAGACTTTTTCAAATGGAGTTTGGTTGGATGGAGGTTCTTTCTAGAGCCACAGCTAACGGTTATTCTACTTGTTTCATCCAAACATATTCAGTTTACGGTCAAAGAAACCAAAAGCCGCCGCGTTCACATATTGCAAATATGTTTTCAATCAGCGTAGCTTCATTTATTTGACTGTTTTACTGTAAAACACAAACACATTTTAGATGAGAGGCTTCAAATATGTAGTCAAAGGGTCGTATTTAAACCCAAACTATGATTTTTCTCTGAATTCTAACAAAGTAATGAAGGTGTCTGACCTTAACCGAGTTGCTAATGTGCAAAAGCGTGACGTTGTTGTAGTTTTGGTGCATAAACCAAACCAGGAAGTGAGTCAAAAACTTAAGGAAATAACAACAGAAAACAAATGTAGGTTTGTAGAGACGTGTCTGGAGTGAATGTTCTGGTCCTTAACCGGATACTTCACAACTTCGGTGAACTAAAGACATTTGAAATATAGATTGTCGTTAGCAACGTGAGCGGCTAAGTGTGCTAGCATGTGGAATGAAGGTCTGCACTGAGGTCGGGATCACACGAGATCCAGCGAAATCTCTCAAAAAATAAACTTCAGCGTCGACCAGAAGAATAGAGCCGAGAAACGAAGCTGAGAAGAAGATTAAAGCTGGTTTTTATGGCACAAAATCAAATCTAATGGGTGGATAAATTCACTAGTTGTTGCCGACAAAGATGGAAAAGAAGACTTTGCTATTGTTAGGCAGTAGACGCAAGCTTCGTTCCTGCACATACCAAACAAAACGCTATGAAGAAAGGCATGAAACTTGTATTTACTGCCCTAAAATAACCAATTCTTATGAATGCAGTTGCGTATTTTATCAGGTATGAGTCTCTTTCCCTGCAGTCAGAAGACAGAAAATCAATAGAGATGACTTCACAGCAGATCAACACACTGAGTGATTCACTCCTTGCACTTTTGCTCCTGTGCTTTCAGTTTTTGGACGAGCTAAAAGAAGAAGCCGCCCTCAGAAATCCACATTATCGCTGCAATTACTGCCTCGTAAACACCGCCTGACATGTGGAAGACTAGCAGAAAGATTCAGAGTTTCCTCTTTCACGTCGTTGAATTGATCAGTTTTAGAAAACGACGCAACAGCAGAAATCACCAAAGAGTCGATTTTATAACTTTAAACACAAACGCAATCACGGAGATCTTTTCCTCGATGGCTTCCTCCGCTGCCCAGCAGGAGACCAGGCAGAGAAAATTAGAGGAAACAAACAGGAAAAGATGTGGAGATAGATTGGTGGGGCGGGGGGTTGATGAGGGCAGGATCCGGGTTAGAAAGGTTTAAAAAAAAAAAAAGAAAGAAAGAAACCTAGAGGAAAACAGCCGAGTGGTGGAGGGAGGACGGAGGCCTTCAGGCTTCGCTCACAACAGATCACTATGCAGCACACGGCCGCCTTTACAAAACTCCACACTGGATCAAAAAGGTGTGAAGTCAGAGATAGAAGCTTCGTCCCACAGGCTTGTTTACACAACTGTGCTGCTACGCTGTGTTCAATCAGTCAAAATACGCTGCTTAAAAAAAAATAAAGAGGGTTTACGTCAAATCAAAGAGCATGATTTTATATTTATTATGTTGGGATCAGAATTAAAGTTTGCAAAATACTGAGATGCAGATGATTCATTTTTAACAGTTTTAATTGTGTTTTTATAAAAACAATATTCTGTTATTTTACACATTTCCCCTGTTTTGTTCAATTACAGACAATATCTAGTAAAATCATAAAATATATGAATTTAAATATCTATTATTTAGACAAATAATAACTCATTATTTTCACAATGTTTGACTAACATTGATTTTTTTTTTACTGTATCTAATTCTGAAAAAAATCGCTACATTTACAGATATTTGAAAGAAAGCATAGTCTTTTAAGGATTAAAAAAATTATAAATAATTTTTGTTTTTAATTTAAGACTTTTCCTGTTTTGTTAAATTACAGAAAATATCTGAAAAATCACAAAATAAAAATAAATATTTACATTTTTACCCTAAAAAAAGGGCCAACACTGTAAATAATATTAGCATCACAAATCTGAATTTTTATGAATAATAATACATTTTCTAAATATTTCTATACTGTAAAAGTGTGCCATTTTATTTAAATCAGTTTTTTTTTTTAAATCAAATTATTTTACAGATAGATATAAAAGAAAAGGTATGAATACAAAGGAATAAAAAATGGGGAATAATTTAACCTAACTGTTATTTTACAGCTTTTTTAAAAACTGTTTTATTAAATTCTAATTTAATTCTAAATCTAGTTTATCACAGATAAAAACATTAACTTTCACGTTAAAACAAAAAATTTAAAGCAAAATTTTAAAAAAAATTTAAAAAATCTTACTTGTTACAAAAATTATTTTTTATAACATGTGACCATAAAATTAAATTGTTTTACTTTTTAAAAATCTGTTAAAATATCATTATTTTACAGATATTTCCCATTATTTTGACAATTTTTACAGTTTTTCAACGCAATAGTTTTCAACCATTTTTTAAACATATATTTACTTTTTTTTTTTTTTTTTTTTTTAACAGTAAAAGGCCGAACGCAGCAGCTTAGACAACTTCTTATGCAACCATCCATTGAGCTGCATATTTACCTGCTGGTGAAGTCAAGTCTTCTGCATCACGTGCTCACAAACCGATTTAAACCCTCCACAGGTTCCTCCTGAAAACCCTCCAACAAACCCTGATCTCCTCCATTTTTTTTTTTGAGCTGCAGAATCTCTTACGTAACGCCGACATGTCTGCGGCCTTTTCTACTTTTGGCCGATGTCCACTTCAACCTCTACAACTCGACCCGATGTTTCTGACCTTGCTGCTATATTTGGAGCTTGTGGCACAAAGTGGCTTCTTGGGGATGAAACGCCGACATGTGGACATTATGCTGATTAGAAATGACGCGCACGAAATAAAGCCAATAAAGGCCGACGTGCTGGAGGAGGAGGAGGAGGAGGAAGCTGGAGAAGCAGCTCCTGGGAGAGGAAGAGTCTCCTACCAAGTTGCCTTCTGCAGTCGCTGCAGTAAAACACACGGTGACTAAACAGGGCTTGATGGCAGACTTGCACTGAATCATCCGCTGACACACGCGCTAGCTGCAGCTCGCGTTACCTCAGAGCAAAATACAAACAAAAACACATCCAGCAACATCCCACCAAGACGCAGATCTGAAGAGTTGTGGCAGAAATAATGAGGCTGGATCTAAAAACTGTGCATCAGCCGGTTTGTTTTTGGGAGATCCGGTAGATGGACTCCAATCAAACTCACCTTTACAAAAACAGAAGAGTGAAAACTGACTGAGCTGTAAATGATATGAAGACGCACTCTGGTCGTTTTCTATATTTAGCATCGAGGGGTTAAATTAGAACTAATGACGTTACTGTACATTAATACTACAGTTAACCAGGTCAACTCGGGAAACCTGTTTCTTTAATTTCTC
>NW_007579790.1:43696-49983 GCF_000690725.1 Stegastes partitus
TAAAAAATGTGTAAATTTACAGTCAAACAGTCAAAAAGGACGTCGCATTTAGAAAAATACAGATTGTTTGTAGATATTTTTTTAGAAATGATGTGTAGTTTTATTTCTGCTGCTGTTGATTTTTAGCATTAAACACAATAACAGTAAATGTATCTAAACAGGAGGGTGTTTATCATGTATTGATTTCAGCACCTCCTCCTCCTCCTCCTCCTCCTCCTCCTCCTCCTGTGGTCTCTGAGCTGCCGGTGAGGACGGAAACCCCTGACCTACATGGCGCTTCTCGGGAATGAGATTATTGAAGGCCAGCGGGGCTTAAGACGTCTAGTCCGAGCTCGAGGAGACACAAACACGCTGCTGAGCGCGTGTAGTCCAGACGGAGACGCATGTTTGGACCTGCAGAGCTCTGAGCAGCTGCTTTGAGGGAATCACCTCCTCCAGGCAGCGACACAAGAGCTCCTCTCCGGCTGGAACCGATGGGCTCTTTGAGGAGTTCCAGCCTCATGCCTGCGAGGTTATTCTAGCGGAGAGCAATGGTGACACTAAAGAGAGTAAACCTGGAGCTGTGAGCGGTCGACCTGGAGTCCACCTGAGCTGCTAACGAAGCTCGCGTTGTGACTTCTTCACTGTTGGAGCAGCAGCAGCAGGATGTGCTCAGATTACAGCAGCAGTAACTTGACCCAACAGCGTCTGAGTGATGAATGAACAAAGTGGATGAAAATGAAAATGTTTGGTCCGTAAATGTCAAAAAAATAGTCAGTTTTTCCCAAAGCACAAGACGACAGATGTCTTGTTTTGTCCACAACCCGAAGAAATTCAGTTTACAGGCAAAGAGAGCAGAAAATATTCAAACAATTTGGACTTTTTTTCCTCGAAAATCACACATTTGATTCATAGATGATGGAAATAAGTCAGTGTCAGAGTAAGTTAGTGGCTATTTTAATAGGTCTTTATAAAAAATAAACCTGCCAACAGGTCTGAAAGGTTTCAGATTTCCAACTTTCTGACGCTCCTTGAACACATCGTGTGTGCTTCACGAAACCAAACCTGAGCTTAAAGTCATTCATCAACATCCGTTTGTTCTGCATGCATCATTTAAAGATCTGCCAAAAAGACAGATTCTTTATTTGTTTTCATCTAAAAGTGAGAAACAATGAGTGAAAATGAAAATTCAGGGATTTTCAAATAAACTGCAGGCTGTGTTTGCACAGAGCAAGAAGAAAACAACCACTCTGGATCAGTAAAATAAATGTGGCTGCAGACATGGTGAACAGAGGAGCAGGTTGTTGCTAGAAGACACGTTCAACACATGTTTCTAGAGCAGAGGAATATAACTCTAGTAGCTCTAAACTGTGTCGTTCAGGTAGAAGCTATAGAACGACTAAAACGTTTTCATCATAAACGGGATATTTAAAAAGGCATCTGTGAACATTTAGATCGACACATCAAAAACTTTCTGATATAAACCGTTTTTTCCCGTCGATCTACGTTAAAATACGAGTCCATGTTTGAACTCCTTAAGTTCAAAGCCTGAATTTTTCTCTGTTATTTCTCATTCTGGTGTTGATTCACACTCTGTGATATTAGACAAGTAGATTAAATCATCTGAGTACAGGTGAGTTGATAAGTCTCATCTCTGAGCACACGTTAAACATCAACTATTTTCTGAACCATTTTCGTCCCATTTCAACTCACCCATAGTCACAAATAATTGATCCATTTGTCCAATATTGCAGATTCTAAATCAATGACATGATGATAAATAACAGGAGAAGTTTCAGGCCTTTATCTTCAACAGTTCCTCAGATATTCTCATTTAAACTTTACATTTCAAGGTGCAAACATGTGCCTAAACGGAGCTCCAACTTCACAAATATCTCCATAAATATCTAGATTTTACGCCATAAAAACTTCAGGAATGTGAGCAGGGCGGATCTTCCTGAGCCTTCAGCACATGGAGCCTCTACGAGGAGAGATTTGTCGTATTTAAATCGCAGCTGCAGGAGCTAAATGAAGCGCAAATAACTAAAAAACGCGTACCGTTGAGCACACAAGCCTGTAAATACGTGAAAGCAAAATATTTTGACGTCGCTGTCACATCCAGCGCGCGGCTTCGGCGAGGCCGTTGCGTAACATCTACACAAAACAGAGAGATGCTGCAGCTTAACCTGGAAATACACACAAAAAGGGGCTTACAGGACGCACACACACACACACACACACACTGTGTACACAACGACACAAACGGACTTAAAGGGGCTGCTGGTCCCGGGGCAGAGATCCTGACTCCCAGGCTGATTTGTCTCCGAACCATCTGTCACCATCTGAGCCTCCACAGGCATTTCCCCTTCGACACCTCAACGCGCATTCTGCAGGGGAATAAAGGCCTCGTGTGCTATTTGTGTTGTCTTTAAAATTGGCTATTTTTAGCCGGCGAGGGCACGCGAACGCTCTGCGGCGAATCCGCGGCGACTTCACATCCCTCGGATTGTAATTTTGGATTGAGACGCGGCTCAAATATGCAAATTCATAAATGATTTAAAACGCAACATGCAAAGGACACGTTTCTGCTGATGAACACGTGGAGGGAGGGCCGACGCGCCGCCGCAGGCCAGAGGAGGAATCCCTAATTTAATTAAAAGGTCAAATGTGTCAGAAGCCAACGCTCGCTGCCTCGTTTCTGCTTTTTCTGCACCGAGCGACACAAACTCCACAAACTCAGACCGATTTTTTTGTCTGTAGTTCAATTCTCTCCCATCTGCATCCACTTGTTCTCTGCAGGCCCCGTTCGTTAGCTTCACATGCTTTAATTGGCTCAAACACCGTTCGCACAGCCGAGCTTCCACCTTGCATTTCCTACAGACGCACCCACAGAGCAGCAAACAGCTTCAGCCCATCCAGAGGCTTCTTCATCGTTCACAGGAAGTTTGGAACGTCCCTCGTTTAAATCACGTTTAAAGACTCGGGATGATCAGTGTGGTAAGTCTGTGAGTTATCATGCTAGATCTTGATTTCTGTTTGTCTTTTTTAACAATTCAGTGTTATTTTAGAGATTTTAACTGTTTTGTAAATTTAAAGATTAAAGTAAAATCACAGAAAAAAAGTTTTAATTTACACGTTGACCATCAGACAGCAGCTCCAAATGGTGAATAAAGGTAAATAAATGTATTTTTATAGATGTAATTTGATCTTTTACAGTGTTTGACTGTGAGACATTTTTCACTGTATTTAAATCAGCAGATTTTTTTTTTTTTACAGATATTTGCCAATATTTAAAAGTAAAAATTGTGATATTAAGGATTTAAAAATATACATTTTTACATTTGCTGCTATTTTAGTAAAAGAAAATATATGTTTTTTTTTTTAAAGTACCAAAAATTATTTTAAGTTACTATTTTTTCCTGTTTCGTCAAATTGTAGATAATATCTATAAAAATTACAGAAAAAAAGGTATTTATTAACACATGACTGGAAAAAACACTAAAACTGTAAATAATGTCTAATAATTTCTACAAATGGTCATTTGCTCAACTATAAAAAATTTTACTCAATTTAAATCAACAGAAAATATGATGATTTTACTTTTTAATTTTACTTTGTAATTTTACCAATTTTCCCTCTTTTGTTAAATTACAGATAATATCTCATAAAATCACAGGAAAAAAAGAATTTACACATTGAAACAGGTAAAAACTGTAAAGTCCACATCAAAAATCTGTATTTTTACAAATAGTAATCTGTTCTTTAACAACGTGTGACCTGAAAGTTAAACCGTCTCCCTGTGTTTAAATCAGCTAAAAATTATCATTATTTTAAAGATTTGTTCAGTTTTCACAGCATTCCACTGTGTCTGAGGTTTTAAGGAATAAAAAGTAAAAGAATTTCCACACATTTACACTGTAAAAAATGAATTTGTTCAGTTTTACATCAAAACCATATTCCATCCATCCGTCCATTATCTATACACACCGCTTAATCCTCACGAGGGTCATGGGGGGCTGGAGTCTATCCCAGCTAACTCAGGGTGAAGGCAGGTTCACCTGGACAGGTAACCAGTCTATCACAGGGCTACACTTAGAGACAGACAACCAAGCACACTCACACTCACACCTACAGACAATTTAGAATCACCAATTAACCTCAACATGTTTTTGGACGGAGAACCCGGAGAGAACCCACGCTGCACGGGGAGAACATGGAGAACATCCATGCAGAAAGATCCCGGGTGTCCTCACTGGGACGCGAACCGGCGACCTTCTTGCTGCGAGGCAACAGTGCTAACCACTGCTCCACCCTGCAGCCCCTCTTTTACAATGTGTGGCCATAGAATTATGTCGACTCACTGTAGTTAAATCTGCTAACATATCTTTATTTGACAGATATTTGCTGGTCTATCCACCGTTTTTATTCTATTTTTAACTGTTTTTCAGCATCACACTGTCCACTAGCTTTCTGACTCTTGCTGCCAGATTTTCACAGTTTCTCTTACAGATGTAGTTTTTTTTTTTTTGCAGCGCTGCCCGACCGAGTCGCCGCTCTTACCTGGAAACAAACTGACGGTTTCTTTCAGCCAATCAAAGTGCTCTGGATGNATGGTGAATAAAGGTAAATAAATGTGTTTTTATAGATGTAATTTGATCTTTTACAGTGTTTGACTGTGAGACATTTTTCACTGTATTTAAATCAGAAGAAAATATTGTTATTTTACAGATATTTACAATATTTCAAAGTAAAAATTGTGATATTAAGGATTTTTTTTAAAATAATTTTTTACATTTGCTGCTATTTTAGTAAAAAAAATATATAATAAGTTTTTTTTTTTTTAAGTACCAAAGATTATTTGAAGTTATTATTTTTTCCTGTTTTCTCAAATTGTAGATAATATCTGTAAAAATTACAGAAGAAAAGGTATTTATTAACACATGACTGGAAAAAACACACCAAAACTGTAAATAATGTCTAATAATTTGCTCGACTATAAAATGTTTTACTTAATTTAAATCAGCAGAACATATGATAATTTTACAGATATTTCCTACTTTTTAAAAATAAATTTCCATATATTAAGGATTTTTTTTTTTTAAATTGTAAATATTTTATAAATTGTAATTTTACAAATTTTCCCTCTTTAGTTAAATTACAGATAATATCTCATAAAATCACAGAAAAAAAAGAATTGACACATTGAAAGCGTAAAAACTGTAAAGTCCACATCAACAATCTGTATTTTTACAAATAGTAATCTATCTTTCAACAATATGTGACCTGAAAGTTAAACCGTCTTCCTGTGTTTAAATCGGCTAAAAATTATCATGATTTTACAGATATTTTCAGTTTTCACAGCATTCCACTGTGTCTGAGGTTTTCACATACGAGGAGTTTGACTTTGTGATTTGATGCTTTACAGGAAACACTGACACAGAGAGAATTTTCAAAACAAGACTTGTGAGTCGAAGTGTTACATGACGAATAAACAGTAAGTTTAGCAAATCCAAGGTTTTAAGGAATAAAAAGTAAAAGACTTTCTACACATTTACACTGTAAAAAATGAATTTGTTTAGTTTTCCATCAAAACCATACTGACCATCAAAAAACAGACCAAGAGTGTTATTAATTTAATTTACTGACATGAATACAAAATACTAGAAAAACAGTGAATGTTATTTTAGAGTTTTTGTTCAAATCTATCTGCAGATAATGTCAAGTAAAATCAAAGAAAAAAGTATTCATGTATATGCTGACTGTAAAAAAAAAAAAATGCTGACTCAGGGTGAAGGCAGGTTCACCTGGACAGGTAACCAGTCTATCACAGGCTACACTTAGAGACAGACAACCAAGCACACTCACATTCACAGCTACGGACAATTTACAATCACCAATTAACCTCAACATGTTTTTGGACTGTGTGGGAGGAAGCTGGAGAACCCGGACAGAACCCACGCTGCACGGGGAGAACATGGAGACTCCACACAGAAAGATCCCGGGCGAACCGGCGACCATCTAGCTGTGAGGCGACGGTGCTAACCACTCACTGTAGTTAAAGCTGCTAACATATCTTTATTTGACAGATATTTGCTGGTATATCCACCGTTTTTATTCTATTTTTAACAGTTTTTCAGCATCACACTGTCCACTAGCTTTCTGACCCTCTTGCTGCCAGATTTTTACAGTTTCTCTTACAGATGTAGTTTTTTATTTTTTTTTTGCAGCGCTGCCCGACCGACTCGCCGCTCTTACCTGGAAACAAACTGACGGTTTCTTTCAGCCAATCAAAGTGCTCTGGATGAGCC
>NW_007579790.1:57686-62474 GCF_000690725.1 Stegastes partitus
CACTTTGTTCCACATATTGATAAAATTAACCCAGATTCTGTAAAAAAAAAACTAAAAATTATGCAATTACCAGCACAACCAGATCAGTGTTAGTGACTCGGCTGATGAGAGACGAGTACAGAAGCGAATTATAAATGCCAGAGATAAAACATAAAATAGTTTTCCAGTGTTGGCGACACCTGTGGGCACGACAAAGTATTGTACACGGCGATTCCAGATTTATTCAGTATTTTGTAAAATAAGCAATGCAGGAAACGTGACAGGAGCAAAAACCACCACCAGGCACTGTCTGGGGGGTTCAGAGGGTTAATCTGGTGCACGATCTGCTTTTCAGGAGAATCACACAGATCACGTCATCAGATAAATAAATAAATAAATAAACAACAGCACTGACTAAACAAACTTTCCTACTGCGGCTGAACTCTGCAAAATCGTGACTGCTTGTGACACAATTAGGACGACGCTCGTCGGACGCGTCGCGCATCTCGAAGGTGAAGAATAAATTAATAATATTACTCCTGCTGAAGTCAGAGTGCTTCAGTTTCCCCCCTGGTTGTCTGCACTGTTTAGTATTAGGCAGGCCTTCCTGGGGGTTGTTTTTTATAACTTTGGGCTGTTTTTAGAACAATGACCTGTTCTTCTCAACGTAGCGTCATCGCTTCATGTCTTCCTGAAGTATACAGTTTAAAAAAAACAAAAAAACAACAATGATGGAGTAAAGAAATGTTTTGCGACTAAAATTAAGTCGTGACTCGATAATCCGACACTAAATGTATAACCTTCTTTTATGTCGGATAGCAAGGCTGTCGGGTTGTAGAGACGGAGGTCGAGATACAAGGAGGGCTTGATGCTTGAAGGCTCATTTGTGTTAATATTCATTGTTCATAGTTGTTATAATAATTAGAAGAGCTGGTCCCAATAGCACTTTCTGGGCTCAATTAATGATGAATATCAGAATATTCGGCGTGGTAAGGGGAAGCGCTTCGACAGGGTGGAAGTGGCCGGAACGTACAGACAGTACTTGGCTGCTGATGCCAGTTTAGGATAGTGGTCCCACTTCTGTTTCCACCATCCATGCTTACATCCATAAACACTGAGCACACTCACTGTGTGTGACGTCATCGTGTCCTCTTCTGCGCATGCGGGACACTTTTGGGTTGTATGAAGTTCACACAGCAGATCACATATAAGTTGCATTTTATTGGAAATGTGAACGAACTTGCAAAGAAATTGGATTTCACAAAAAAATCCGAACTGAGCATTAAGTCCTGCAGTGTGATTGTAGCCAATCTGTGGGATTGTTCAGTCAGATAATACGCCGTTATCCTGATTGGTGACATAAAATGTCATGTCGGAGTCGGAATCCAAGGCTGTCGGTATGTTGAGGCTGTTTTTCATGGGTTCTGTTCGTTTTTCCTAAAAACCTGTCGGATAGCAAGGTTTAGGATTGTTAAGGGTCGAGTCATCGAGTCACGACTGTATTTTATTTTATTTTTTTGGCCTTTGTGCCTTTATTGGATAGTGTTAGTGAGAGACAGACAGGAAAGTAGGGGAGAAGACATGTAGGAAAGGGTCATGAGCGGGATTCGAACCCATGACCTCCACATTGGGACCGTAGCCCTACACATAGGACGCCAGCTCAACCAGGTGAGCTATACCGGCGCCCTCACGACTGTATTTTACAGGTAAGTCTGTAAGTCTTGTTTAAACCCCGACTGTCTAATCCTGCATCACTTCTACACACATGCCACAATCCCTTAAAAGTGTTTCAAGCTTGAAAACTAATTTGAATTTCCGTATCTCCAGCGCTGCTTTCAGCAGCTACAGGCCTCCATCAGTGAAAGATAAAGTTCTTCACTCCTCCACTGATGCATTGTTTCCCCGCCTGGTCCCTCCTGGTCCTGGTCCCTCCTGGTCCGAGCCCAGACTCCCAAAAATGCAGCAATTCATTCAGAAAGAATTTGCAAGAGTTTGAGATGAGGAGCAACAACACAAGAGAAGTAAAAAAAAAAAGCTTCACTAAAATATACAAAAACCAGACACACAGCACTGAATCCCACAGCCAACCAGCAAAAGGTAGATAAAGCGTCGCTCCTTATCTGAACAGCAGAACGTGTGCGCCGATAAAGAACCAAGAAATAAACCGTTTTTCAGTCCGACAATCAACACTATCAAAAGAAGTCTGTGCCATATGGTATTAGTTTCAGCGCCCCGGGGCTAACATCTGCATGCAGACAGCATCCGCATCCAGACCGAGGAGACAAACGTCTCTTTTTTTTCCAAAACCTGAGAGGAGTCTTTTCATAGACTTGCCATTTCAATGAGCAGCAGTCAGACACAAAGGGGATGAGTGGCAACACTGCAGGGCATTCGCAGACTATTTGTTTGTGTTAGCATCTGGATGTAAGCGTGCGTCTGAGTGATGGTCAGCTATCGACGCCACAGCGAGACACTCGACATACGAGCCGACAACAAAGCGGCGTCTGGTGAAGCGGCGCAGCTGCAACCTCTTTTCAATAAGAGCTTAATGCCGTTTTTTTCTTCAATCTATAAATATGTATTAGGAGTGAAAGAACCTTCTCTATTACCAAACTATCCAGCGTCTTCTGTTGGGTTTCATGACTGTTTGCTCCACTGCACACTGTTACCCAGTATTAAAGTGGAGCCATAAACTACGTGGAGCTCTGCAGTTTGGGCTCATAGACGCCGGAATTAGAGAATAAAGGGTAAGAAAGTCAGAAAGCTGCTCAAGCGCTCACACCTGTGGAGCGAACGGTTTGTAAATGTGGATTTTATTTTTCATTTCATTGGAACTGCCGGGATAAAGCCACTACATGGTTTGTGATTTTATGCTAAATGTCTCCTTGTTATCATGTTTTAGTGTTCAGATTTCTCTCATCTTAAACACAGATAAACCTCGACTCAGCCTCTGTTTGAAACGCTCTGTCTCTTTAAGGCCCCCCCCCGACAGAAAGATCTGCAGTGATTGGTCAGCCGACAGCCAGGTAACGCTGGTTAGGTACCGTAAACCCAAAGCTGCTCCACTGAGCCGACTGCTCTTTGTTTGTTTGGGGACATGACAGTAAACAACAATAACAACTGATTTTAACTGTGATTTTTGGAACTTTTACTGTTATTTTACAACTTTTCTGTTTTCGTAAGTAATAGATAAAAAATAGTAAAATCACAGAATTTTTTTTAAAATAATTTACATGTCAACCACAAAAAAAGAAATAGTCCAAAACTGTCAATCATGTCCACTTTTAAAAATCAGGGTTTTGTTGTTTGTTTTTTTATAAAACTTGAAAAATTACACAATTTTTTACATTATGTACATCAGCTAAATATATATATATACTACAAATATTTGCTGTTATTTATTTAAACACGAAACATTAATGGTAGGGGTTTTTTTGTCTTAAAAATGGTTATTTTATAGACTTTCCGTTTTGTTAAATTACAGATAATAGGTAGTAAAGTCACTGACAAAAGCATGAATACATGCTGACTGTAAAAAAAAGGGAATTCTTTTACAATGTGTGGTTATAAAAGTACACAGTTTTACTGTATAATAGCATTATTATTATTATTATTATTATTATTATTATTATTATTATTACAGTATTCCACTGGTGTTTAAAATATTTTTCTGGCACCCTTGCAGCCATTTTTTTTATGAGATTTGGTTTTATGGTGCAAACATGTTGAAAAAGAAAAGCCTGGACTGCAAACCAGGTAAGGAGCAGAGTTTCCTGTAGAAGAACTCCCTTTGCTGTGGACTGCAGATCTGCTACATGCACTAAAAAACTATAAAACAATAAAGTAAGAGGAAAAAAACTAAAATCTAACTACTTTAAGTGGCTCTACATGCAGATCACACTTTAATCAGGAATCTGACTGAAGCTGTGTTTGGATGAAGACGCACCGGGCCGAATATTGATCGCCTCCTTAATGTGTTTAATTAATGCATAAGTGATCACACATTGATTGTTTTTTAATCTAACACAACATTATCATCAATCTTCGCTGTCGTATGACGTTCAAAACACATGATTTAAACAGAAACGATGTCTGTTGTATCGTACTTGATGTTAGCACTTGTGCAGGTTAACTAGAAGACACATTTTTAACGGCGTGAACAGAATTCTGTACATCGGGTTGGATTAATGTGAAATAAGCCATTAGCAGTGAGTAACATGTCGCTTGGAGAGCAGCCCAGATCCAGACCATTAAAAACCCTGTATTTCCTGCTGGTGGTTTTCTGGGTTAAAAGCACTCTGTTCTTTGAAAGCCTCCTTCTTTCCAGCCCATTATCTACACAAGCACGTTAAACCCTCAACTTAATCGTTTATTATTGAAAGCCCCGGCAAGAAGCCTTCCCTCCCGGTGCTGTGGGAAAACGGTCACGGCCGAGATGTAAAAGATGTAGGTTAAGCGTTCGTGGAGGCAGGCGTTGACGGAGCACAGACGTGTTTATGTGCACGACGAATGTGGAAAAACCGCTGAGAAAAAAAAGGTGTGTTAAAGAGGAACGCACAGTGGATAAGAAAGTGTGTTTTACAGAAATGTACAGTGATGGAGGTGCACACAGAGAGAGCAGGAAACAACCGGAGAGAAAAGCATTTCTACACATGAACAGAGCTTTTATGGCCGCAGCATATTCTACACTCTAAAAAATTCATTTATTAAATCTGGTAAATTATTAAAAATAATTTGGCAGTGAGGGTTCCAGCAAAAATATGTTAGAACAGTTAGTACTGTAACTGCAAAATTCAAAAACTGTAAAAA
>NW_007579790.1:63718-65798 GCF_000690725.1 Stegastes partitus
GGTGAGCTACGATCAGAAAATAACTGTTCCAGGAAAGGGGTTCAGCAAATAATCAATAAATAAGCAATAGAGTTGTTCGACAGCCACCTGACCGCTTTCTGGTCTAACTAAGACCTGTGAAGAAGCCGGACGGGGTCTGAGGTCACGGCTCTGCTGTTTACGAGCCGGACAGCGAGCCTCTGACGGCGCATCAGGCCTTCACGTCTCAGCCAAGGACGCCCAGGAAACCGTCAGCTCTGACGGATGATGCATGCTGGGATTTTCACCATCACAGCGGAGGACTATCCAGTTTACACGGCGGCTTCAAACCACGTCTACTGTGACTATTAATCCTCGCTCACGCCGAGCGCAGAGGCAAGCGTGACCTCGTTTTAAAGAGCGAAAGGTCACGTGAGCGAGCGGTGGAAGGAAAGGAGCAGCTCACGCACCTCCATCCTCCCGAAGACGCCAACGATCTGACAAATGAAAATAACGCACGAGCTGATGTCAGCGCAGTAAAAAAACACTGGAGCAGGAAGGCGGGCGTAAACACATCAGCGTCTGCCCCGCATCACAGCAGAGCCGCTGCCATGACAACGTAAACAAATCTGTCAGCATCGCTGCTCGGCCTGAAAATTCATAAATTAAATGCTCCCATTGTCTCCGAATTAAAAGTGATGTCGGTTAATTGTGTTGCTGCTTAATTGTATCGGGAAGAAGAAGAAGAAAGAACAACAACACAATGCTGGAGGTTATCTCGACGACGCAGCCCAGTATGACTCACAGCTCCACCATTAAACCACACATGGGAGAGGAAAGATAAGTCTAACCTACAAACAGAGTAGTGATCCTTATAAAACATTGATCAGTCTGCGGGCCAGTCGTGTCTCTCTGCTCCCCCTCTCCGGTTCATTCGCTCTGCATGATGCATGCATCCCACCGCCTCCTCTTCCACTCCACTGGCCTTCAGCTGCAGATGCTACATGGGAGCACATACCTGCTGCTGGCCTACATTCCTACCAGGGCTGTAGAGGAGGCAGCTTCTGTCCTACTGTATAGGAGACTATCCAGCATCCTCTGACTATCTGGTTTCAATCAGGCTTATTCTGCATGTCGTGTCAGGAAACAGACAAAAACACAATTTTCCTACCGGGAGACGACCATCAGGTAATGTTCATTGTTCATTAACCATCTGAACCCCACAACGACGGAGAAGATGGAGAGGATGACGAGGGGAGAAGACGAAAAATAACATCATCTACCAAGACCCCAAACCTTCTGTTCCCGGTTTGGTGTACACTCATGTTCAAGGGTTTTACTTAAAAATAATAAATAATAATCATTATAACAGTAATAATAAGAAATGTCACAAATACACCAGAAGCAGAAACTGTAAAAAAAAAAATAGAAAAAAAAATCATCAGATGATCAAACTTTCCAACTGTCCCTGAACTAACCATGTGTGACGTGTGGTTTCATAAGGAAAAATTCACTAAATCAAAGCTTTCTTTTTATTTTGTTGTGTCAGGAAACAGACAAAAACCCAGTTTGAACCATCTGAACCCTGAATCCTGTTAGAAAGTCTGAAAAGCGTGCTGTCTTTATTTAAAAATGCCAGAATTACATCATATACCAGAACCAGAAACCGCAAAAATCATCAGATTGTCAACTTTCCGACTGTCCTTGAACTCACCATGTAGTTCCGTCAAGAAAATTAACTAAATCAAAGCTTGAAATCAAGAAAGTGAATCAAAATCCCATTAGTTTAATTGTTTTAAAAAAATCCCCCAAATAAATCGTTTGACCCAGATTCTGTAAAAAAAGAAACAACAAGAAATGTATGTATATGATTTCGTAGCTGAACTGAGAAGCTTTGAGTGAACAACAGTCTAACGACAAAATCATTTTTTTCATCAAACTCGTATTTTACAAAAAAAATCACAAAAAATAAAGAGTTTGTTTTAATCACATCCTTCAAAAAAACAAAAACATTTCTATGCTTGTCGGCACAAGAGTGAAGTCATGACTGACTCAGCTCCCACCACCAGTCACATGTCAAACATTCAGACTGTTTGGCTGCACAGCAGAGAGGAGACGACAA
>NW_007579790.1:68349-76086 GCF_000690725.1 Stegastes partitus
CACAAAAGGAGGAAACGAGCTCCTGGAACCGTCTGAAAACAAGGTCCGGTGCCATTTATGGACAGAAAGTCGATGCTCATTCGTGTCAGTTGGCTACAAACAATGTTCCCCACAGGCTCTATCTGCAACCTGACTAAACTGTACTGCATCAAAACGGGACTAGATCCTGCAAAAATACTACCTCAGTGCTTGCTTAGCGCAAACAAAACATTCAGGGCAATAGAAAACCGTCCAGAGAGGCTGTAATATCTGCACTGTGTACGTGTCACTGGAAGTGGCACAAGCAAATGCTCAAAAGGCCTAAAAAAAACACTGACAGTGACAACTGTCGGTATTTAAAAGTATCAGCTCTATCGATCCAACAAGCAGCAAATTCAATTTTAGGCACTGGCCCAAAAACAACACACAGTAGATGATCAATACAGGCCACAACTAACAACCAAACTCACCCGGTCCGAAGACGAGCGCCTGATTCAGCAGCGCTCAATAAGTCACATCTGCATGGCTCCTTCCTCGGCCGCCTTTCATCCCCTAACGCTGATGCTCACTTTACTTTTGTCTTTGAAACGCTCCCTTTCATTTCAGCAGCCTTGCTTTATTCTAAAAAAGACCTTCAGCTCTTTGTCTCTCCAACGTTTCTGTTAATGCACTTTGACTTGTGTGTCGGAACTTTGGTGCACGGGGACGACTCGACATGAAGCGACGTTACAGAAAAGTGAAGTGTATCTGTGTAAAAAACGTCACGTTAAGATCGCGTTCATGCACACGGCGGCGACGGTGCTGCTAACTGTTGGAGCCACACGTGTTCCCGGAAACTAAACAAAGAGACATCGACAAAGTTTGATCTGTCGTGTCCCGTGTTGAACAATTACAGACTCGTTGAGAGACTGAAGCGATGCAGCTGAACAACAGAGCGGGAAAAATCCTCAAACACTCCATAGAAATTCATAAATAAATACAGACACACACACACACACACACACACACACACGCTGCAATGAAGTTCTGAAGAAACAGAAACCAGGCACAGATGAGAATCACAGAATCAATCTCCAGTTACAAATGTTTGAACCCGACTTGCTCTGACGTCATGACGACACGAGCAGCAACGGCATCATGAGATCAAGGCGGCTGCAGTTGTGGCTGCAGGGCATGATGGGAAACTCTAGCTTTGACCTGAGAGCTGTACTACGAAGCCAGATTAATGTGTTACCGGGGACGCTGTGCAAAAACCTTCCAGTGTCACAAAGGTGCTTAACCTGCTACATCGCCACGGTGACGGATGCTGCACAGCCAACCTGGTCCAGAGGACGTTCTGGACTCGTATCACTGCAAGAACTTTGTAGTTTCCTGAAGGTTCTCTCTTCCACTTTCAGACGTCCATATCTCTTGAGGTGTTTGTCCGAGAGTCTTCAAAATTTCAGGCCATGTTGTTGTGGATTCAGTATCCTTCCATAACACCAGAAAAAACACTTCATGTCTTCTGATCAGTTTCAGACGCCAACCATAGCAACCACTTCCTGTTTATTACCGTCATTTCCGGACTATAAGCCGCTACTTTTTTCACACGCTTTGAACACTGCGGCTTAAACAATGATGCAGCTAATTTAAGGATTTTTACGAGTTTTACGAATTTGCCTCGAGACGAAAGTGACTGAACATCTCCTGAGAATCTGAGACATCTGAAAGTGGTGTTTCGTTCAAATTCCAACTCGTAAGAGATTTATTGAAAATTTGTACAGGGTAAAAAAATAATGACAATGTTAGAATTTTTGCAAAAAAAAATTAAAAATAAAATCTGCAGATGTCAGTTTCAGATGCCAAAGATCATTCCAACAAAGTTTCACCAGATTCTGAGATGGTCAAGCGAACGCCTTCGCTGAGTTGACACGGAACGACTTCAAGTTGTGACACTTCAGTAAAATAAAAAAATGCAGCTCTTGCAATTTGGATAAAATGAAATGAGCTGTTTTGCTTGGGTTTTTTATTTATTGATGTCATTTAAGAGGGATATTTAGCTGATTTAGATTCAGCTGATGCACGAGAATTCACGCAAAAGTTGGTTAAAGCAGATCACAGATCACCTGTCCAGCATCTTAACAGGCTGTCCCGTCATAATTAAAACTATCAGAGACTGTAAAACACTGATAGGTGTCCGGGAGCATTATATTTAATCATTTTTCTAACTTCCCGTACAGACTGGTGCAGTTGATTTCTCTTCTCTATGAATCTTTGTGTTCTGGAAGGTAGAACACATGCAGCCGATGTGATTTTTTTGCTTTAGGAAGCAGCCCTGCAGTAGCGATGCTGCAAAAGTTGACAATCTTGACTACCTCTGACTTCTGACTGGTCTCCTGGCTGCAGAGTCTCTTGACTACATGTGAAGCTAAATATAGCCGAGCCTTCTCTCTTCCACCGAGCAGCTTCTGAGCTAATGTGGGCCGCCAGGCAGCGGTGGGTCGGGGTGTGAAGGGATGAAATGCGTCCAGTGGAGATGCTCTCATCAGCGGATCTCAGCTGCGCGGCGTTTGAGGCTCAGCCGCAGACTCATACCAGTCCACATGACTTCACACACTGATGCTCGCCGATAACGTGCCGGGATTAGGGCCGCTGTGTGTCGACGTGTGAAGCGTGCACACGAGTGTTTGTGCGGCTCGGTCCTGTTCTCAGGCTCTAAGATCCACGGAAAAGCCGCAGATATGCACACCCCATATAGCCGCTGATTCCTAATAGCAGCACGGTCCGGCAGCTACGGGACCAGATTCCAGTCGGGTCGCAAAAGGAATCTAATGGATCTCTAAATGTTTAGCAGAGAGCAAAAAGAAACAACAAAATGAACCTATACAAAAACCAGGTTTAGTTTTAAAACCTTCTTTTAACTGCTTTTTACTTTGTTGTTAGACTTAGACTGACTTTTTTGATCCACAGCAGCGTGAATATTCAACAAAGCGGGTAAACAAAAGCAAAAAGACTGCACAGAATATTAGGGTGGGCTATAAATGAGAAGGTAAAATAAAATAATATAGAAAAAAGTCAACAAAATTACAAGAATATATAAGAGAGAGACAGAAATGTACAAATGATAATGTGCTAAGATGTGCAAATGACGTAAGCAGCTGCAGATAAGTCTACAGATATAATGAGTTGAGTAGGTGAGTAGACATTTTTTCTGTTAAAGCTCTCAACTACAAGCAGTTTCTGGATGTTTTTTTACTCACTGTGGACTCATTTGTGAATCTATGGCAACAAACTAGGAGTAGTGAAGAACTAAAACTACATTTTGTCCAGTACGACACAGCAAAAATGACCAAAAATGATCAAAAAGAGAAAAATTGAAGTTTAATTTCTCTATTTATTTTAGAAATATTTCAAAAATATATAATCATGATGTTTTCGGTTCCTTCCCACTGCTGCAGACTGCTTGCGGACTGCTGAAGCTTATAGGGAATCCAAATGTTTTGGATTGTTGGGTGTTTCTGTCTCTGCCTTTGTGAAGCGCTATGAGATGACTTGTTGTTGTAAATATACGCTATACAAATAAAATTGAATTGAATTGAATTGTACAACATATTTCCAAGTGCC
Source organism: Stegastes partitus (assembly GCF_000690725.1). NCBI lineage: Eukaryota > Metazoa > Chordata > Actinopteri > Pomacentridae > Stegastes > Stegastes partitus. The sequence goes on from NW_007579790.1 coordinate 71,932, forward strand.
CACATGTCCACGAATACTGTAAAAAGTGGAAGCTCTATGTACAGTTTTCAACCTTTTACCAACTCTGCACAGCTCTAAAAACAAGCTTCACCATGCTGGATGTACAACTCGCTTCTCTGTATCCCGCTTTTGAGCCATGCTGCATTTATTCTATTGACCCAGTGTGTTTTATTTTCCTCTCTGCTCTGTGGAAACACTGCCTGCAGTTCAGCCGAAAACTCTCTGAATTTTTGCCATGTGACTGCTGGTTACAGCGGAGTCAGTCATGGCTTCACAGTTGGGCAGACAAGCACAGAATTTTTTGTTTTTGACAGGATGTGGTTTGAGCTAATGGTTGATTTTTGGCAATTTTTTAAAATGAAATATCATGATATTGAGCATAGGTTTGCTACATACGCGATACGTTCAAGGACAGTTGTAAATGAAAAACTCTGATGATTCTTTCTGTTTCTCTGGTTTCAATAAGTGCAGAATTTGGGTTGTTTTTTTGTTTTTACAGAAAACATCCCTTTTCAGTTCAGAGCGTTGAACAACATCCTGTCTTAAATCACCAGCTTCTGATCCTTCGTGCCACTTTATCTGACCTTCAAACTGTCTCAGACTTTACCTGTAATTTATGCAGGCAGTCATTTACCTATAATAACAACCACACTGAATGATAGCAGACAGTGTTTAGTTTTGTGTCGGAAACAAGTCCTGAGCTGCTTTAAAGTTCCCTCAATGGTCCTGAAGTGCAAAAAGGAATAAACAGCTTTTCTGCATTTCCCTGGTTGCTGTGGATCTATTTCTCTCTAACTACCTTTGCTTTAATCAATGTTTTCCAGGAAGAATTCATCTAAAGTATTTAAAGTTTAGTGTGATTAAACAGTCCTACAGCGGAGTCTCTATATACAAACACTCATCTAAAAACATCAAGGCTGTAAGTCCACTGTAGTACAAACATGTGCTTCACACAGAAGCACTGACAAAGACAACGACTGGAACGAGCAAGACGAGATGCTTGTGCATCATTTTATGTCTGTTTTCTCAACGATCGTCTGTCAAAAAGATAGCCGATAGCAATGTAGTGATTGTTCATGAGCATTAAAAGCAACCGTAAACTACTGGAATCACTTTAAGCGGGACGTTTTTACTGTCAGATAACTTATTTAACTAACTGAAAAAGAAATATCATTACGATCAGTGAAGCTGTAGATGGGTCACGTTGTAAACATCTATGGTTTGTTAAAAGCTCCATCAGGGCCGCAGCTATCAGCTGGTGACCCATGAACAGGGGCTGTAGTCCCTGATGCAGCGGTCATGGGTTGGAATCCCGCTCATGGTCGTTTGCTGCAAGTCTTTCCCCCGTTCTTCTTCCCCCATTTTCCTGTCTCTCTCCTCACTGTCCTATCTAATAAAGGCCAAAAAAGGCCAAAAAAATAACTAAGCTCCATCAAATAGTGATTTTTGTTCCCCTCTAAACTTCTCATATTAATAAACTAAACTGACCAAATTAAAAGAAAACAAAAATCAATGATCAGAGTGAAAAACACACAAAAAAAGGAAACAGATTTGTGTTTCTCTTCCATGAACCCACCAGAGAGTTTGAAAGACAACTTATCTTTTACCAAAAAAATACAAATCACCAAAACTGCACCATTTATCAGCAACAAGGGGTAAAAAAAAAAACAGGAGGATTTTTATCATTTTTTGAACTTTTAAGCGACCATCCTTAAGCTAAGCATCAATGACGTACATTTCTACCAGAAAAATGAACCACATCTAAGCTCAAAATCTTGATATTTCCTCAAAGACACTTTTACTCTACATGTTTTACTTTAAAATGAAAAGCGTTTACACCACATCCTGCAAGAAACTAAAAATCCTGCACTTCTCAGCGCAACCGAGATACCGTGAGCGATTCAGCTGTGAAAGTTCAAATATTCTGCTGAACTGCAGGCTGTGTTTCCACAGAGCAGAAAGGAGACAAGCATGGAAACCAGTTAGAGAGAGTTACAGCAAAATAATTCATGATTAAGCAATAAAATATATGCAGCATGGCTCACAGACAGTATACAGAGGATGCATCCAGCACGGTGAAACATCTGTCTACAGCTGCAAGTAGTCAAATATCTATCACATGTGTAGCCACCGTGTTTTTGCAAGGATTTGTTTTTAATTTGCAAAATAAATAAAGAAATTCAACTTTCCCAGTTTCTTTTCTATGATTTATTGCTGCATAACTTTGCTGTATTACACAGAGGACATTTCTTTCTACTTCTAGTCTTGTTTCCAAAAAGGTGCAGGACTTTATATCACAATAAAAAACATAAATAAATAATGAGGCCACAGTGAAGAAAAATAGCAAAAACACAAAGAAACTGCTCAGAGGGTTAATCATATGTTGACAGATTTATCGTCTGTCCCTGGACATAAAGCAGCTCAAACCTGCAGCAGCTCCAACAGCAACCTGCTGCTGCTTCACTGTTCATAACATCATGATGTCATGTAGGGACCAAACCAGGAATTTTACTGCTGCATTAGCTCAAGAAAAGGATCTAAATACTTCCTCCGCCACTGCTTCCGATGCATGCAGTCACAGTCGACACAATCGTGCCGAATAGCCGGTAAAAATCGACGGCCGCCGATCGGAAACGAGAAGACCGAGAGCTCCTAAACGGGCCTCGTGATTCACTGGTGCTCAGAAAACAATGTCGCTCGTGAAGACGTGAAGCAGTACCCCGAAGCTTTTAGATCCATTTCCTACTACTCAGCACACACACACACACACACACACACACACACACACAGTAAGTCACTTCAGGAGGATTGACTGGAGATAGCTGAGAAAGTAGCAGCCATCATTACCTTGTCTGCTTGTAAACCACAAGGGCCAGAGTAATCATCACCCTTAAACACAACGTTTCCTATTACTCAGCGTACACACACACACACACACACACACACACACGCAGAGGCATGATCCATTTCTGCAGATGGATAAATTACAGGGAGGGAAATGCACAGTGGCACGGCCGTTCGAGGCAGAGGAAATGAAGAGGCTTAGCTGGAAGGATAATAGAGCGACGGAGGAAAAACAAAGCCAAATAATTCATAATGCATCGTAGCACGCTGCATAACTGCACAATCAGGAGAACTGCCTTTTTTCTTTTTTCTTTTTTTTTTCCTCCCGGAGCGTTACAAAAGAGACGAGACAGCTGCTTACAGAGCTGAAAGAGGTGAAGGACCTACTTTCTGCTGCTGGCTTTTTTAGGTGAAGGAGGTCAAGCTATCTTTAGCGAAGCAACTGACCGCTTGCGTACGTGGATGGCGAGCGCTCGGGTGACAAAAACGACGAGCTAATCCACCCAAATTAATGCAAGGATAATCACTTTATCGCCACGTGTTGTTAACTAATTAGAAATCTGGCCCTAACTGTTGCCATTAGAGGCGCATCCACCATTTTGTTTGCTCTGTTGCAGTAAAACAAAGATGTGCAGCCCATTTATATTTCAGCAGCATGCGGCTTCCTCCTCCTCCTCCTCCTCCTCCTCCTCCTCCTCTTCTTCCTGCATCTCACGACCGACTCGGGGAGTTGTCTTTTTAAACACACCGGGGGTTTAAAGGAAGCTCGGCTTAATTAGAGCTACACTGGCAGGGTTTGTTGTGAATGCTCTACAACCAGAACCATGCAAAGGCTGCTGGAGCTTCTCCGATAAAAAAAAAAGACACTCAGCAAACCCCCATGGAGTACATACAGCTAACAAGCCTATATGCTGCACGTTTTGCCTCTACTTACACCAACACATAGCTACGTTTAACCCCCACATACAAATGAGAGTTTAAATGCAGGAGACGCCGCTTCGTCTGCTGCCCAATATTACAAAAAAACTGGCACTGCAATATTTAGTTTTTCTGCAAAATATATATATATATATTGCAATATGACAAAATACAGGAATTTTCCTTGAGTAAGTCTTTTTGGAAAGTTTTATTCACACCAGAGCGGTTGGTGTGATTTTGTGGGGGAGTGCACCTGCATCAAAAATAAAGTTAAAAAAAAAAAAAAGGCCCAAAATGCTGAGATCATTTTCACATTGCACACTTCTAAATTCTGCCAACGTACGACGCTGCAGCAAAAACAAGACCTAAAATAAGTTTAACCAGTGCACCCAA
>NW_007579790.1:77436-97513 GCF_000690725.1 Stegastes partitus
AACTTTGCCGATTTAAAGACAACAGAACTTCACATCCATTAGCGGGTTTTGGGGTTCCGAGAGTTAAATCAAGAGTCAATTCTCTCGTAGAATAATCGAGACAAGTTAGAACTTCCTTTTTGCACAAGGCAGCAGCACGATGCATTTATGTGACACACTGCGGCGGCGGCGGCACGGCTGAAACAATGCACTGTGAAGCCCTATTTGTTATGCTGCCGGACTGCAAACATGCAGGATAATTGCTGGATAATAGTGTGCTTGTGAATAGCTGACCAGCAGTAATGACATTATAACAAACAGTTAAAGATTTCATGTCAGTGCTCCACAAACAGAGAAGGACATCCGTCAGTCTAACAGGCACGCTAGCTGTGCGCTAACCTCTAGCTGCTCTGACAAGCTCCACAGCGTTAACATGCCATCCACGTCACACTGGATCTCTCTCTTTTTTATATCAGCTAAGTCTCTGCATCCCTCTTTTGTTGTAATTTCCTGCAGTTTCATGCCCGGGCATCAAAGAGAGCACAGCTGTGTCATTGGACCAGTGCTTTAATCTATTCAGCTAGTGCATCTGTGTGCTTCTGTCTTGGGCGACGTCATCGGCCGCCCGCCTCATTATTGTGTGTGTGTGTGTGTTTGTGCGGCTGGTCATGTGAGTGTTCATGTAAGCTTCAGTCACACACACACATACAGCGCGCGCTCTCATGCGGAAATCACTAAATATAACATACACACTGACAAACGCTCGCACAACAGATGACATGAGAGTCTAATGAGATTTTTTTTTTTTTAATGCCCGGAGTTGTGTTCGGTTTCCCGGCTGAAGGCCACGTTAAGACATCACATCGCAGACGCTAATCTATGTGATGGTCAAGTTTCCAAGCAGTAGCAGCTAAATTTAGGAGCGGATCGCTGCTTTTGACTGACGAGAGCTGAGGAACAACATTGTTGGACAAAGAGGAGAAGATCCTCGCAACATCCTCCGCCCGGAACACACACACACACACATATTAACACTGTTTCCGCACAGTTGTCCAGCAAAGCCTGTGTTTGTGTTTACACGTCCGCTGTGTTGACCAAAAGCATGGCAGGAATCTTGATTGAAAAATTGACTCTGGGAACTGAATGGAGTCGATTTTTATAGAGCCACAAACCGAATGTTGGGACAGATTAGATTGTCCTGGCTCATATAAATCATTGTCCACTGACTTTGTCCAGTCAGAAAGTAATCTATTCTGTGTAATTAGCTTACCAACAGGATGCCATTTGTCTTCTGTAATTCTGATTGAATGGATTTCACTCATTTGGTGAGGACAAATGGGATTCCAAGTGCTCGCTGGTCAATGTGAGAACAGTACTACGTCACTGTCCAGCCTTCGCCGTGGCTTTGACTAACTACGGTGTGATGTTTATTTAAATCGCACATTTGCAGGCTTTAGTCTAAATGTCTAAATAATGGTTTGGAGTGAGCAGCACGTCAGCGTTAGCAGCAAGGCACTGCTCAATAATCTCTCCAGACGTCCAAGTACAACCAAAAGTTTGCTCCTGTGCATGTGTCAGGAGAACAAATAACACCCAAAACAAATGCTCGTCATGAGGAGAAGCTGTGCAAAGAGACTCCTCATCATCCACACCTCTATAGGTCATCATTTAAAGACATTTTAAGGACTTTAATTTGTATATACGTTCTATTAATGGAGCCCAAACACAAAATAAGGTTCTAAATTCTCCAGATATCTCGCGTCAGTATGTCCGACCACCGTCACTGCGTTCACACGGTGCAACAACAACCTGCAGCTGACTGCTACAACGGGCAATGGGAACATACCAGACCAACACGTAACTATTGGAGTACGACTTTGTGTGCTTCTGCTGTTGAGGACACAGAAAGCATGAATTGGACTTTAGTCTGGACTGCAGCGCGGCCAAACTCGGTATCTGAGACAGTAATATGTCAACCAAGACACATTTGTTTCTCCTCCTCATAGAAGTATGCCCTCTTATATTGCTAAAAGTGAAAACATTACTAACAAGTATTCAAACTACGAAGCTGTACAAGGTTATGATCAAATGCTAGCCTCATCAGGATTTAGGGAATTAATCCTCACTGAGGTAGATGAACCGTTTTAATGCCAATTCTTAGGCCTTGTCCACACGTAGCAGGGTTTTTGTAAAACCGAATATCCTCTCCTCTCCGTCTAGAAAGAAACTTAAGTACACACCACCTCGTTTTTAGAAAAAAATCCATCCACACCTAACCGCATTAGTGCGTTTTCAAGCACATTCATGTTCTATGTGAGGATGTAATAACTCCGACGACAGAAATCGTCACGTCATTCCTCCATCTCAAAGTTCTCCTACCAGCTGGCACTGCGTCCCAGTCTGACCCAAAACCAGCGTCGGGGTCTTTGACGGAGAACATGCCTCAGACGTGGAATGGCAAGGTGGTGGAAATAATGCCATCCTTCGCCTGTGTTCTTGTACGTGGAGCGGTATCTGGGCCTGGACAGGAGACAACGCCAACACAGTTCTGAGGGCGTCCACGCTGTTTCCAAATGTAAACACAGGTCACATATGTGATGCCGTTTCGAAACCTAAAATCCGGTTACTGACGTCCACATGCAGACGCATAAATGGAGGATACAAATCTTCACTTTGGTTTTTGAAAGAATTGTTTTTAATGCTGTGAATCTGCGTCTTCATGTGGATGACAGCCAAACCGTAGAAAATATCTCTGTTTTGTGAGATACCCTGCTACGTGTGGACGAGGCCTCAGCCTGCAAACACGGTTGCACAAAAACTACCAAGTCAAACTCCACGGAAATGTGGACTCTTGTTGTGTTTAGTTGGTTATTTTTGCATCGACAGCACAGACACAATAAAAAAACTAACGGCGCCAGAGTTAGCTAGCAGCTCATTTGCATCTGTTGCAGGAACACTGCATTGGACAATACAAAACCTACCAATACACCAAATACAATCAGTAAATACGACAACACAAGGCGAAGTCATTGATGATGACATATTTTGTGCAAATCTGGATCACTCTCTGTAAAATTACAAGACGGGGAATCGGCCTTGGCGGAGGACTGCGCTCTCGTAGTGTCCCTGAAGTAACAGCAGGAGATAAACTACAGTTCACACTATGATGGATAAACTTTACTGTTAATCCGCAGTTCACAGGCGTGCACCGAACCGTAGGTCGGGATCAATAAGGATTAGCTGCAGTCCATTAAACCACTAGATATTACAGATTCTCATTGTCTAATAAATGCTAGGACTAACTATCTTCACACTGCGGTTCAAGAAGAACACCGTCCTTCCCGTGTCTTCTCTCTGCAGCATCAACTGGTTTTAGCTTCAGTCGTTCAGCTCCACATCAAATATGTAGACTGCAGCCATCAAGTCCATATTTAAGACCGCTTACAAGATTCTTGTTTTAGAACAAGTCATCTGGAAACATTAAATGGTCAGTTACAGACAGTGTTTTAAACCACTGGGATAACTTAGATTAATTAGCAGTCACTTGTCATTTGAGCCAGTAAAAACACTAAGAGCCAGAGAATGAGAAGCTACTGTCTGCCTCAGTTGGAAGATTTGGGCGACGTGATGGGTGCGCTGGTTGACACAGGCTCTGGGTTTGAACCCACTCGGCTGGCCGGTTCTAAACTGGTGGTAGGTGTGAATGTGGAAAGTTTATTACGAGTTCAAGCAGTAAATCTGACACCATTATAGTTCTTTCACAAAGGTGGAGCCGGCTTGCTTTCAGTGCAGATTATGCAAAAACTACCAGGCCGAACTCCATGAAACTTGGTGGGTCTGTGCAGAATGGCAAAGAGAAGAACTCAGTACATTTTGGTGCAGATCTGGATCACCTCAGCATTTCCGGAAACACAACACCAACACGGCCGGGTAACAGTAACAAAGGGTGTGGTTCAAAGGTCGGTTCAAATACTCGATGGTCAGACTGAGCCACCGTCTCATAATTACCTCCCAGATGGTGGATTCGGTGGGGATGTGGAGAGGATGCTATGATGTAAGCCTCAGTGCGATATCAGCCTGCCTCCTCAACCTCTCAGCTTCCTTTGAAGCCTCCCCATGGGGGTGTGCGAGCTGGGCGTTGGTAATGAATCAAGCTGAGCCATAATGAATGTCCTTATTCAAGTCTGCTTTGATGAAATTCCACCTGACTGATCTCAAATCACAGAACAAAACAGCAAGAGCTTGCTGACAACTGTTATGAAAGCTACACTGACTGGAAATATGACGGAGAGTATCGAGCGACTCCGAGGATCCCTTCAGGATACTTTACTCTGCGTCGTCGTCTTCTTCTAGCCTTCCTTCCTACTTCCTCTGTGATCACTGAGTAGGATGAAATCAGATGAGTGCGTCAACAGTTGCACCAGCATTTCAAAGTCAAAGTCTTTGCTCCTGCATGGTTGTCATGCCTCCTCAGTGCATCCCACATACAGCCCTTTAGATCTGCAAGAATATACCCAGAGGAGAGTTTAGCAAATGAGGCATAATTCATTGCTGCATTCCTGAACCGAGACCTGGCGTTACAACTATGCAGAAATGTTTATGAGCTCTATGGAGTAATTTACCCAGCGTGAGCCCTGTCCATCCACCAGCGCGTTGTGTAAATACATCAAACGTCATAAAAACACACCGAAGAACAACGACTCTGTCAACAAAGCCAAAGTAATAAATACATTACAAGCTGCAATCTCACAAACGATTACAAATTCGCTGTCAGTGTGCTGAATTTGGCCATAAAGTGCCTTCTTCTTCTTTTTTTTCTCTACGCTTCAAATGAAACGAGGCGCTACAGCTCCGTCGCCGTGCTTTGTAGAAGTCTGGGGCACATCTGCAAGCCTGCAGTGCTGGAGATAGGTAGAAGAGACTGCCAGGAGTAACAAAAGAAGTAAGTAATTATAGAGAAGAGATCTCAGACAAAGCGCGCAAAAGACTGCCAACAGCATTTAACTGTGGATGAGAGCAACTGCTGCTGCTGCTGCCGCTGCTTCGGGTTATGAGTTGAGTTTATGACGGTTTTGCTGCGAAACTTTTAACTGGACTTGCAGCAGCGCGGTGAAGGCGCCTGTTGAGCTGTAGGGAAAACCTCAGGTCTGTGTCGGGATTTAAAAAAATAAGTAGACTAAGGTAAAAATTAAGCTGAGCATCAAAGATATAACAAGGTGAAGCATTGGTGTCTTAAAACCTGATATGATTTCTGTAGCAAAGTCCTTCAAGGAACAGATGTGACATCATGGGTGTTTATGAGTTTGAGATGGTTGCCCGGCAACCTCACAGTGATGCCATGATTTCAGGAAGTCCCTGCACAGCTAATAAACAACATTAAAACCACAGACAGGTGAAGTAATCATGCCTTTACAATGAAACGTTCCAATACTTTGACACCAAAACAAAGCAAAAAGCTCCCTCTGGCAGGACAATGCAGCCACATGGATAAGAGTCCAAAGTGTCTGCAAACTCCCCAGATCTCAGTCTGATTGAACATCTATGGAGGCGTCATCCCACCGCACACAGGAAGCAAAAGATTCGTCAGACACCCAAAGAGAGCCTCCACAGCATCAGACAGTAATTATTGTGGATGAATCAGGTAGCATCTAGTTAGCTTAGCACAACAAGGGGCAGTAAAGAGGCACAGTCCAGCACACAGCTTTAGTTTCTGCACAGATTAACCAAATATCAAGTTTTAAAATCAAGAGGTGGTGGTGCCAAAATCTGTGGTGCCATTCACTTTGTATGCAGTTTTTGTGCTAAGCTAAGTACCTCTCTGCCAAAAAGGAAACAAGCGCATTGCTTAAAATTATTCCTTTCAAGGCTTTTAAAACATTTGTGGAGATATGAGCTTTCATGTTGCTCCTTTTTAGGCATAAGCATTGAAACTTTCTGCACTAATTCAGCTAAAAACAAACAGTTTGGTTAAAAATTCATGTGGCTGATCGATGTGAGCGCCTGTTAAACCACAACTTGCCATTTTCATTTGTCCACACACTAGATTTAAAGTGTTTATCTGCTATCATGCATCACCGTGTTGCATGGGAGCTACAGGTTCCCCTCCTCTGCCTCTTTATTTCTTAATGCGCTATCCCCGAAGGGCAGAATTGTCCTTTTGTCTCACAGTGGAGATGAAACAAACGCAGGTTTTGTTTGGCGTCGATGCGGATGAGGAAAACATTGCTCATTCATGGTCCTGAAGCACAGTTTTCAAAAAGCGCTTTGGGGGAAGGGTGCAGACGGAGCAATTGGCTTTCCAAGGCTGCCCATTGTAAACAGGTATCACTTTAATAGCGATTAAACCAGAATTAGGCTCCAACTGGTTACTACAGCGCTCTGCTAGACACAGAACGGGCCTGTAAACATGCACAGATTTAGACCTCTACTGCACGCGTGCAGAAACAAAACCTTTTTTTTTTTTTGTCAAGCATGCAAAAGGAAGCTGAGGCATGTTAACACTTCACAAACACACAAAGTCACCACACACTTGCACAGAAATAGCCCGACTCCCCGAGCCCGGAGGCCGGCTGACAGAGCTGCGAGGGCCAGCGCTGTGTCGGGCAGCAGTGGAGGCAGATGCAGCACTCAGCAGCCCGAGGGCATCGCTGGGTATTCAAGCTTCACTAGACCTCTTCATCAGTGCCCTCTGATGCCTTAACCTCATGACCAACACACACACACACACACACACACACACACACACTTCCAGCATAGTCAGGCCTTCCCAGCTTTGGACAAGAGACGAATTGGGAAAGAAGTAGAACAGCCTCACTGAGCACAGACACAAGTTAGACGGAGAAACTGTAGATAATGTAGGTTATGGTGGCCTGTGCTCTTTTCTACTGATTGTCATGCTAAGGGAGAATCTAGGTTAACGCTTAACTCGTGTGTGTGTGTGTGTTTACTGGGTGTGTGTGATCAATGATGAACTTACAACTGCATCATCCACACATTATATTTTTTATATGTGGCATTTAAGTTAACAGGAAGGGGTGAAAAAAATAAAAAATCATCAACAGCAAGAAGAAAATTGTTCATAGAATGTTTAATAATTTCGCTTAAAAGACAATAGATGCAATCTGTTGTGAAACTACATGACAAAACCGCAAAATTTGGTTGCGTGGCTCATTAACAGCCAATTAAAGGCCCTAATAACGGAGCTCCTTTGACCTCCATCGCCCTCCCCGTGGCGTCCATGCAGGCCTTTCGTGGCGAGTAATGCGGCAGGGATTGGTTTTTGCCTTTTCAAACCGGGTTTCAAACACCCACAGGACTCCCGAAAGGCCGCTCAAGGGCCTGACGGACTCGACGTTAGGGTGCACCAACCACTCTTAGCCTTTGTGGTAGCTTCATCCTGGCCACCAGCAGCCGTGCACCTGTGGGTTTTACTTGCTTTCTTTTTTTAACTGCGTGCCTCTTGAGAACCTCTTTCGGGGTTGTCTTGACCCAGATTGGCTAAACTCTCCTCGACTGCGAGCAGAAGTCTCCCAAACACCACCGTCGACGTCATAAAATGTGCCGTACGAGCTGCATTGTTCCATTAACTACGCTGCTACTAGAACCGGAGTCACATCCAGGAAGTTGTTGTTTTGATGCACTCAGAGTTGATGTCTGCTGGATTCTAGACTGCAATGGAAAGAAAAAGCATAAAAAAAGGCAGCTGACGCCTAAGCTGAGATCATTCCTTTATCCTTATTCATGTATGTATGTACATTTATGCATAGTTGTGCGCATATGTGTGGGCGCGTATACTTTCTGTGTCTTGTATAACCCGCAGCAAGCGTTTTCCAATGAATTGAACCGAGTGAGATTAATAAAGTGGCTTCAGTTTAATTGAGTTTTTCACTGTTAACATTTTAAATTTTTTGTGTCTCTGGTTAAATTTGACTTGGATTGTGTTCCTGCTGGTGTTTAAATAAAAATTAGGTCAATAAAAGGATTCAAATTAAAACCTTTTTGTGACGGTCTGAGTTATTACTCCACTCTTAAGCCTGACAAGACATCAACATGTGATCCTCATCCACAAACCAACACAATTTCTCCCCTCACAGCTGTCAGGTACTTATGTTCATCACTTCTCCTCCGTCAAAGCGCCTCTTTCATACGTTCACTCTCTCCTCCCGTCTTCCCACTTTCTCACACACACACCTCATTTTGTTACCGACACACCAAGTCATGCAGAAAACACAAGGGAAGCTCTTTTTTTTTTTTTTTTTTTTAATCCCGGGACCAAAACAGCAAAATGCAATAACCTGGGACAAAAGTGCTGACATCTGAAGATGAGTCTGGCGTTCAGACAGGCTGCTCGGCTGCAGCTGAAATGAACAGAAGCGACAGACTGAGAGAAAGCAAGACCCCAAACAGGGACATGTAGACAGGTACTACGTCTGTGGCCTTCTGATCCGCCTTTTTCTCCTCATTTTGAATCCAATACTTCATCCCCACCACCAGCTCACCAGTCCATCCTTACCAGCGGTCACCTGCTTAGCTTATTCCTCTTCCTCCTCCTCCTCCTCCTCTGCACTCCCTGTTTTCTCTCCTCTCCTTGTTTGCATGCTTCCCGACTCTTGATTAGCAACATCGACCAGCACGAGTCTGTCAGACGCTTTGTTAAAATGACCAATGAGTCTTCTAAGAGGTTCCCATATAAATACAGGGGCCAAATCGGACTCTTCAATTACAGATTCCCACCCATGCATTGCGAAACAGAGCAAGAGGAACAAAGATGCTGGTCAGTGGCACATGAGGTCAGTCTTGAAGGTTGAGGAAGCAGCGCGTACATAGAGGACGTATGTAAGTGTGCACAGCAAAAGGAGAGCAAGATTGTCTTCCTCTGGCTACATTATTCAATGTACGACTCACTCCAACTCTTATGTAATTGTGAATTTGTGCGAGCAACGAAAGGCTGCCTCCTCATAGACAGCAAGAGCAGTCTAGTGCAGAGCCATAGGGACTAAAATAGTTAGTCATGTGTTCATTATCGCTCTCCTCTTTTAAGTGCTCACCCCGTATCCAGAAACATTAAACAGAAGAGGACCTTGGAGTGGGTCCGTGCAAGTGCATGCGCGACGGTGAAACGGGAAAAAGAGTGAGGCAGAGCATGAGGCGAACGAGGTTGTGGGATTGTGATAACTTCAAAGGTTATTATTATTATTACTGCAGGCTGAAGCCATGCCCTGGCATCCCTCAAGCTTTGATCATTATGTAAAGCTGTTGTGCTCGGTGCTCGCGCTGAATACATTACAGAGTGGATAACCAGGCGAGCGAGCTCACGCAGACCAACACATTGACTCAGCCGCTAAGTGTCTTCCGATTTTTTTTTAAAATAACACACCCCATCGCGTCGAAAAGGACAAACAAAGAGCGCCCTTAATCGCACCTTAATGTGCGATCGGGACAAGAGGACGGCGAGGTTTGACATTTAAGCAGCCGCTGCAGCCCAATTCGCATCACTGGAGGAGTTTTGTTAAGTTTAAGGATGTAATGATATCATCAAGGTTATCTTAGAGTTGTAAAGGAAAAAAAAAACTGCAATAAAAAAAAAGCTGAGGGCATGTGGATAAAAAGACGTGGATGTTACCATGCAGGAGAGGGTATACAGCTGCTGGAGAGATGCATGATGGGAACTGTAGGAGCCACGTTTTTGGAGCTTAACCCTTGACGGTCAGAATATTTTAGCATCTTGTTGCATCAATTTCTACTGGAGCTGAATGACATGCAAAAAAAATAATAATAATATTGTGATTATGTTTGACAGATATTGCAATTAAATGTTTGCATTCTTCCTTTTCCACAAAATAATAATAATTAAATGATGTGATTTTTGCTGCAGTCTGCATCAAACAAGCACGTTCCCTTAAATCTGTATATAACCTACAGGCCCAAACATCTCTGTGGCAATGCAAAGCTTCCTTATAATGACAAAACTGCACCTCCTGTGATTTTGATGATGATAATCGCTCAGCCCGTAATCTAAAATGACTGCAGTGCCCCTTTAATTTCTGATTGATAAGTGACAAACGGTTTCACTTTGCCTGACAAGCCTTTAGATAACAATCACCACGATTCTGTTATTTCAAGAATATAGTGCAGCAGTTTAGCCACAATAGTTTAGTGCTGAATAGAGATTAACACCATTACAGCATATATTAGGAGTCTATATCTAATATAAAATGTTATTTTATTGTCAAAACAGAACACAAATATATTGCATCTGCACTGCCCGTTTTGCTTGTTTTCTGGGCTTTCACTGTAGATTACTGTGCGGATAAAATACCACATATGTTTGTTTTGTTGTTTTTAGTCCGTCCGGCCCTAACGACTAATCTGCTGCCTTAATTGATTCGGTGGTGAGTAAATGCCAAATGTCAAAAAAACAAGCCCAGATGTGATTATCCAGCCTATAATCAATCGCTTGTCAAAACACTGTGAGAAAATAAAGAGAGAGAGAAAAAAAAAAGTCTTGGTTCTCTGGTTTCTACAAATGTTATGCAGCCTGTATGACATCATGCAAAGGAAAGCAGCTAAAAGTGGTGTAAATGACCATCACAACAGTTGCAGGTAAGTGCAGATTTTGCATTAACTGCTCTTGACCACGCTGTTTACATGAGAAGTGGACGGAGAGGCTGGCTGACAGGTGGTCATAGTTGGCCTCCTTTGTATGCAAATCCCTGCCAAAGCAATAAATTCTGCAAACTGCATCCACCGTATCATCTATTCATGAGGCTTGAACTCCAACAACAACAACCACTGATCTACGTTCCAGGACGAAACACGGGCCTCCCGACGGCGTTAGAGGTCTTGTACAACATGTTATTATTACCCCTATTAATAGAGTGTTGCTGTTAGGGCGATTATGAGCTTAGGAGGGGAACCCCAGCTCAGAGGGCCGAGCCACCACTTTTAATTTTCGTCTACACATTCTAATCCCACGCTGAACTTGAAAACAAGCCATCTGTTCCTGCCCTTACCTGGCCTACATTAGCCTGAGCTCACTTCCAACTCTGGCTGGCTGCAGGGGAAGAAAAATAAATAAATAAAAATAAAAACAGGGGCAGCAGTGCAAATAAATGTCCTGCACTGTCATCATCACTGTCATACAGCAGGGGGAATATATTATAGAGCCATAATAATAAAAAAAAAAACCATGGGAGGCTGTAAACTAACCACAGAGAGCCTCCTCTGCATGCATCACAGTGATTTCCTTTTTTTTTTTTTGCTTCCAACAACAAATCCACCTCATTTAGGAGAATGTAGGGAAATGAGGCTTTAACGGGCCTTCAGATGGGGCTTGCAGCGTGCATAGGTGTGATGCCCACCCGGTTCAATACCAAGGACAGCGGTCGACGCACGGATGAGCCTGACAGCCATGACAACACATGCACTAGAAAATGACAGATTTATTTCTGCACGGATGCATCGTAAGCACCGACGCCAACCTGCCCCGAATGACACTGCTGTTTCAAGCAGACCCGCAGACACGAACCGAGCCCGTTAGACGTGCAATTTCGCCTTTATCCAGAGCGGCTTTTTTTTTTTTTTGCCCCCCTGCAAGAAGAAGAAGCAGCAGCAGCAGCCACATTTTTTTTTTTTTTTTTTAAGCAAAAACCTCCGTCGTCTTTCGCACAAAACGCCCCGCACGTACCTGCTTCTGCTGGGGGTCGAAGAGCTCACATGTCCCGCCGCTTGGTTTGGTGTGTTATCGCGGATAGTGTCGGAGCGGTGGGCACCGTTATGTGTCTGCCAGCGCCATGTTATTATCACTAAGTGGAGGACTGTGCGGTCCTGCGCGCTACATCCGGGCTGTTGAGGAGAGCGAATGAGCGCAGCTCGTGGCGGCGGAGAGGGCGGAGAGCTGCCTGGATATGTGGAGCAGCCTGAGCACCTGTGCAGCAGCAGCAGCAGCAGCAGCAGCAGCGCACAGAGAGGCTGTGCAGGAGAGATGGACGTAGCAACCGGCCCTGAAAAATGAACCCGGAAGTGTCAGAAAAAACCTGCAGTACCACTACGGCCGACAGGTGCTGGCTCCAAACAGCTCCAGAAAACACAGATCACGAAAGACGGCTTTAATACAGCTCAGGATTTTTCTTTCGTTAGTTTTCATGGTCAAACCCAGAGATCAGGTGGAAAATCTGAAAATAATTCAATATTGAATTTTTAATAAATCGCCAAAGTTTATACGAGGGGGCGTGGCTATTTGATTGACAGGCGGCTCTGGAGTGATTGACAGGCCGCCTGGTTCACCATAAACTCAGGTGTCATCCTCCTTTAGATTTACTGCTGATGTAATTAACTGTTAGTTCATTGTTATTTATCGGTGGAGTAGCAGCACAAACAGTTTTACTGTTCGCTGGCTTGTTTTAACCAGTTTTCAATTCCCCATAATTCAGATCTTCGGCTGATTGAATTGCAGGGAACTGAAAACTGGTTAAAACACATAGTTGGAATAGTTAGATTAATTTAATAGATAAATAGTTGGAATAGTTAGCTTACAGTAAAGATAAATAGTTGGAATAGTTAGCTAAAGTAATGGATAAATAGTTGGAATAGCCAGCTTAAAGTAAATAGTTGGAATAGCTAGCTTAAAGTAATGGATAAATAGTTGGAATAATTAGTTTGACGTAATGACAAATGGTTGCCGTAGTTAGCTTAAATAATGATGAATGGCTAAAATTAACAATTTCCCTGAGGTCTTGTACCGAAGGGATTAATAAAATTTTATTCAAATTTTTTATTCTAATTCTAATGGTTAGCTTAAAGAAATAATAAATGGTTACAATAACTAGCTTAAAGGAATGGGTAAATTGTGGGAATAGTTAGCTTAAAGTAAAGATAAATAGCTGGAATAGTTAGCTTAAAGCAATGGCGAAATAGGTGGAATAGTTAGCTTAAAGTGATGGATAAATAGTTGGAATAATTAGTTTGACGTAATGACAAATGGTTGCAGTAGTTAGCTTAAATAATGATGAATGGCTAAAATTAACAATTTCCCTGAGGTCTTGTACCGAAAGGATTAATAAAGTTTTATTCAAATTTTTTATTCTAATTCTAATGGTTAGCTTAAAGAAATAATAAATGGTTACAATAACTAGCTTAAAGGAATGGGTAAATGGTTGGAATAGTTAGCTTAAAGTAATCACATAATACCATAACAGACACAATCTGTTTATGTTAAGTAATAAATTGTGATGAAAGTTATTCAGGGTTAGTTCATCCTAGAGCGCATCGGATTAAAAGAGCCCAATGACACAGAAAACAACAGCGGAGAGAGTTGACCTTCTGAAAATATAAAAATCCATCTTTACAGGAGGAGAGAAAATAGAGCTTCATAGGTCCTTTATGAACACACGGATCCTCAGAAATTCCCTGATTCAAGTACAGTCAGTAATTCTGCATCATAATTGTAATTATTTATATGCATGTGCACATGAATGGATTAAGCCGTTAACCCACACTGCTTTCTAATGTCAATGTTTTGTTTTCTGCTCTATCAAGTCGTCACTTTCAGGAGCTGATGGGAGTATTTTAAGCACAAGTATGTGTGCGAGTGTGTCTCAAGTGAAGCCGGGCTGTAGGCCCTGAGCGTTGGGGATTCTCTCGGTGTGACAAGCCTCTGTCAGCTCCCACGGTGTCACAGCCCTCATTGATCTCCCATCTCTGTTTCTGACATGCTGTTTGTAGCGCAGGACTCTTCCCCGGACTGCAGCGAGCGAACGTGGAAGGGCATGAGTCAATTTGCGCCGCTGCGACAGCAAAGTCCTTCTGTCTGAGTTGTCCTTTTTAACTGAGGCGCAACATTTTTTTTTTCCATTTCTGTGCCAAGGTCCAGCTCTTTGTGTTTGCTGTTAAGCGCTGAGATCAATGAAATTTCACCACTCACTTTATTTTTTTTTTGATGCACACACAGGTGGAGACTCACCTCTTCTCGCCCTACAGCATCTATCAGAGGTGCATTCCTGCTTCCTCGTGCACATATGCATTACATATGTCAAACCACCTCCGTGCAAAAGCAGGCATGCGCTTTAAAAACTGACATCCTCGGTATCAGCTCTTTCGCTGCCCCAGTGATTCGTCCTCTTGTGATGATACTCCGTCTCCCATGCAGCCACCCATAAATCCCTTTGGGAAATGTGAGCGCGGACTCGTCGCAGTGGGAACACCCCTTCAGCTCAGGACTATTCCAGGCTAAGCAACACTTATTATGGGCTTTATGGACAGCCACATCTATCCTTCTCACACAGCCACATGGTGCGTGGGGGGAGGGGACGGGGCAGGGATGTTTTTGTATAGTAAGGGAGCTTTCAATCATATGAATTATAGATCGAGTCCATATTTGGGGTGGAAGGGCAGATTTTCTAAAGATAACTATCTGCTTCCTCTTTTGTTTACCTCAAAGAGATGAAACCCTGACAGAAATATTCAGCCTTTAACACAGAAAATAGCTCTTAAGTGTGATTTTTTTAAAAATGTTTGAAAGGTGATTATCAAAAGTTTCTCCAGAGCTTTAGGAAGCTCCACACGGAGGCAGTGACATATTTGGATGATAACAACTGTTGAAGTGGATTATACAGCAGGGATGGTTTAGCCCTCTGAACCACAGAACCCCAAGATTGTCTGAAAGGCGTGTTTTAAAAAAAGAAAATTGCCAAAAATAAACAAATGATCAGAGTCTGAAACTGTGAAAATAGAAATAGTTTCCTATGTCGTACAGTTCAGTCAGAAAAAATGACTAAATATATGCTTAAAATTACAATATTTCATGAAAATCACCTGGTTTCATGAAGAGATTCACCAAAAAAATAACATTAAATAAAAAATTAGCAAAAATTTTGCACAAAATATGAATCATGAGCTTCAGCAATGTCATGTGACAGAAAAAAATCAGATGAACTGCAGGCAGTGTTTCCACAAGAGAGGAAAATAAAACACATTTGCTCAATAAAATCAATGCAGCAGGGTTCAAAAGTGGCACACAGAGGAGCAAGGCGGTGGAGGATCCATTCAGCATGGTGAAACATCTTTCTAGAGCTGATGTGTAGTGTTTGTAGAGGCTGTAAAAATGTAAATAGTCAAATATTTATAGCATGTGGAGCCACCGTTTGTTTTCAAGTAATGGTAACACACTAAATCGCTTTATTTGTATAAGAAATAGAGAAATTCTACTTTTTTTATGTGTGGTTAATGACATTCTAACTGTGTGTTTTCTCAGCTTCTGGACATGGTTGTGCTGTTTCCATAGAGGATTTTATATTGTGAAAAATGAGTGTATGATGGCTAAAAATAGAACAGCAGCAAAATAAAAACACCCACGGGTTCATCGTGTTTAAGAGTTTTGACCATATCTGTTGCAAAGCTGAACACGAGGACCTGCAGACGCCTCACATCGTCACTTTACTTGATTCCAGTGCCTCATACGACCATCACGGTGCTTTCTGGCCTCGTCATGTCATGCGCTCTGACCAGAGAGAACCTATGGCCCCGTCATGGAACAGGAGGTTGAGCTGCCACATGACTCCAACCCCCGCTGTGAGAACCTGACATCCCCATCTAGTGGTGCGTCGTGGCGGCGCACAGGTTATCACAGTGCATCCAACTGTAAGTTGCATTAAAGGAAACACAAGCTAATGCATCTCTGAGTGAATGATGTAATCCTTTGTGAGCTCACGCACGGCGGTCCAGATACGATGAGGATTTTAACACACACACACAAACAGGTGCCCAACATAAAAAAAATAAAAAAAACTACTACTGTCTCCATGGCAACAGCAGCAGCATCATTGTGAAAAACCATCTCCCTCGGTCTTTTACGCACTCTTTGATTGTCTCTCTCTTATTCTTTGAAATCATCTCCAGCTCTTGGTAGGAGCCGCCACACGTCCACAGGTTATTAAAAACGCCGCCGCCTCGTGCGCTTTGACCTCACTCAGAAACATTAGCCAGTGGGGGGGGGATTACCTTGTAAAACTGTCTCCCTGTGATCCAATCAGTTAGTTATTGTGCATTTTATTAGGAAAGAAGTGATGAAAAGAAGGTAAGAGGAGGCAAGGCGGTCGCAGCTTATGAGCGCTGGAACAAGGCCCGGAGCTTATCAGAGGCTAATGCCACCGTCGTCGCTTTGGAAAACCCTGCTCCTGCCAGAATGCTCTCTTCTGCCTAACAGCAGTGCGCCTCGCGCTTCCCTCCTTTTTTCCAACCGCTCCCTCATTGGCTGCAAGTACAAAAGGAGATCTCCTGCAAGTGACATCATTACTCCCTCTCCCGTCGAACGGCATATGTCATGACCACATGGTAAACATCCACCCAAACGAAGCAGACGTAATCTGCTCCCACTGTTTGCTGCACATGCATTAGATTTTTTTTTTTTTCATCTTATTATTCCTGAGGCACAGGCTGGACTGTAAACATTGAAGGTTTGAGGAAACTAGTGTTGGCAGTTCAGGCTCCTGACAGGCCAAACAGGAGACTAAGCATGAGCCAAATGTTCTGGATTGTTTCTTGGCAAGAAGTCTCCTCTGACAATATGCAGCCAGCGCAAAACAATTCCCTACCATCCTCACAGGAGCCTTCATTCTGTGGTTGTCGGTGGCCCGGACAATGCGACTGCGCGAGCTGTGAATTTGTCAAACGAACTGTTTTGTCGATGCAGCGAGTCGATGAAGGGATTCGGTGACAAATAGCGAGCATGAGAGGTGATGCTCTGATTAGTGATCTGAGGTAAAATGTAAGAAACATCCCCTCCAACCACATGGAGTTTAAGCTTCCTTCTGCTAAAGTGGCCTCGAGGCACCGTTTCATCGCCTCATCCAGGGTTGTTGTGGCTGATCTGGTGCTTTACAAGGAGAAATACAAATTCCTCCAATGAATTATTAGTATTAAACGTTGGCACAAGGCCGACAAGATGCATTATTAACTGTGAGGCCTCGCTTTATAAAAGAAGATCTCTGTGGCCACTTGATGGCAGCAAAACAAACTAAACATGCAACTTGAAGCTGGTGTGAAAAACTCACTGGAAAACTGTTTCCTATCGACACACCCAGAAGATCAGGAGTTGCAATAGAACCTATTTGGAGTTTAGGTTCTGGGCAGCTGATGAATCTAAGTCCAATATTCAGTCTTGTTTTTGTTTTGGTCTCCAACCACTCATGAGGGGTTCCTCAGAGCTCACTGCTGACGCTAGAAAGAGGTTAAAATGAAAGTTGTGGGCGATGGAACCAAAACAATGCACCACAGGGACAAACCTGGTCTCTAACTGTCTGAGCTCCCATATCACATGGACCCAAGTGCCTTCGAGCAGCTCAGGTCCAAACCAGCCTGAACCTTCATGTTACTCAGCTGCTTTCCGTCCTATATTCCCCGTCTCTCTTTTCTGCATCTATTCAACAAACAATGAGCTTAAAGACAATAAAACACTCTGTAGAGTTAAACAGAACTGCAAAATAGCAATAAATATGTGTGGGTTTAACACGTGAAGTGACCCTTTTCATATGATAAACACACACAGATGTGCTGCTTTAACTTTCAGTGTCATACAATCCTATATGTGGTAAATACAGACTGGTGGCAATTAAACGAAAAAAACAAACAAACAAACAAACAGCATATGGTGTTTAGGTAAAGTGTATGTTCACGACATACTACCAGAACAGTTTCATGCTCCGTGACGTTGATTCTCCAGGTCTCTGGAGCTCCATTGGAGGGAATGACACCATTCTTCCAAAAGATATTCACTCATTTTGTGTTTTAATGATGGTGGTGGAGAACTCTGTCTACCACGTTGGCCCAACATCTCCCCAAACATATTAGTTGAGATCTGGTTGTGATCTAACCATAAGCCTGGGACAGGGAATAAAGGTGCATAAAGGCGATCACTCAGAACCACTTTGTATTGATCTACAGTGACCCTTTCCTCTAAGGAGACAAGTGGACCAAACGTATGGCAGCAACAGAGCCACCAGATTCCCTCAGTGTAGGAGTCAGTGGTTCAGGTTATTCCTTTAATTTGTCCCCAGTCTTTCATCCAGTCATACGCCACCGTTGCACGTTGCTACCTGTACCTTGTGTTTTGTGCTGTCTGGAGCTACAGGTTCTGATCAGCTGTCGCTGGCCTGCAACAAGTTGTTTTTGTTGTCTTCAGCATTGTTTCTGTTCTCTCTTTTCTGTTCTCTCTCCACTTTAGCCTCACCCCAACTGGCTGAGGCAGATTTTTCCTTGCAAAATAAATAAAATGAATTGAATCCATCAATATGACATTTACTCAAAATACTGAACATCCATCCATCATCTATACACCGCTTAATCCTCACTAGGATCATGGGGGGCTGGAGTCTTTCCCAGCTGACTCAGGGTGAAGGCAGGGGACACCCTGGACAGGTCACCAGTCTATCACAGGGCTACACTTAGAGACAGACAACCAAGCACACTCACATTCACACCTATGGACTATTTAGAATCACCAATTAACCTCAACATGTTTTTGGACCTTGTGGGAGGAAGCTGGAGAACCCGGAGAGAACCCACACTGCACGGGGAGAACATGGAGACTCCAAATACTGAACAAAGTTTCAGATATATAACTCCTTTTGTTACATCTTCTAACACTTGTGACACCCATCTTGCACGCAGACAAACACCAATGACAGAATTCTTCAGCATAGTTTACTTAGTATTTGTTGAAGTACACAAGTTCTAATTGTTGAACACACTTTAGTTAACTCTTGTATATCCTACAATATGCTCCTAAAGTCAGACTAATTCTTTTTTGTGTTACCGTTGCTGGCGGTCCAGACTTTTGCTGCTGACTTCTACAGGAAACATGGGAGAACCAGGTTTATATAAGGAAGCTGCTAATCAGGCTGTAACAAATGAAGGGGGGGTGGGGATTGTTTGATTTGAATATTATGTAAATCATTAGATTTAAATTGCTTATTTAGATATTTTAAGATTTGTCTGTTGCTTGTATGTTGATTAAACAAAACTCACTTTGCTGTTTTCTTTTCTTTGTAGTTACTGTAGGTGTTGGTGTTATAAACTCCCCCTTTATGTTTCATATGGTTTGATCTGCCAGTATGAACACTTCCTCTTTGGTTCTTGGTGTGCCAGGTCAGTTCTGAGTTTTGATTGGTCAGGAGTCACTTTGTCACCGTAGAGCTTTTTTATTGGGCCAAATCTTTAGTGTCTGCTGTTTTAATTTTGTTTCGTCATTTCTTGGATAACATGAAACCCGTTTTCCAAATCCACCTGGTTGTTTTCCAAATCCACTGTTTGCTGTAACACCCAACAGGTCCATTGTGCACGAGCACATGGCATACTGTTTATGATGTAATGCTCAAAACAATTAAAAATCAGTGCAAAGGAGGCGACCTGATGGCTGGGAGCAGATCCCCGACTGGATTCCCAACCAGCTGAACCATTTGCTGAATGTCTCTTTTCTCATTCTTCTTTTGTTTTTTCTAAAAGAAAGCAAAAAACCCAAAAAAAAAACCTTTTTGGGGAAAAAAATTCAATTAAAAAAAAGAAAGAGCAACACAATTTGCCTTGTAACGGCTTATAGGAGATGATAAGGGTTTAATCAGCCCAGATGCTCGTTTCAACACATTCTCGTGCTGAATCGCTCACCATGCCAGCGGCTCCAAATTCCCAAACTGTCCACTGTGGCCCGTTTGTTCTCTTCTAATGTGAGCTGCTGAGAGCCACAGCTGGGCTCCGGAGGTCAGGCCAAAGGCTGCTTTCATACTCTCATGAAGATTTAATGAGCCTGAATGTATGTGTGCGGATGTACATGAAGGTAAAACACAGTCCGATGCAGAATTAGCTGGTTAGTGTGTTTGTGGTTGTTTCTTATGACAAAAAAACTGATGATTGGTGTCAACATCCTAAACAAAACACACCAGAGGAGAAACTTTAATA
This sequence comes from Stegastes partitus, assembly GCF_000690725.1. Classification (NCBI taxonomy): domain Eukaryota; kingdom Metazoa; phylum Chordata; class Actinopteri; family Pomacentridae; genus Stegastes; species Stegastes partitus. The sequence continues at coordinate 97,363 of NW_007579790.1, forward strand.
GAACAAAGAAGTGGATTTACTATGATTGGTGGTAATACTTAACACTGCTGGAAATGGAAGTCAGCTTTAAAGCTTGTTGTGCTTTTAATCAGGAGCTGAAAAACGCCTTTTCCTTCACTTCTCTGATTGTTAATTCTGATTATATATGAAA